>NC_091152.1:31172164-31319664 GCF_040958095.1 Procambarus clarkii | reverse complement strand
ACCATCACTATACAGAGCTACAACCACCACTCTATACTACCACAACCATCACCACACCCACCATCACTACCACTGCCAAAACCATACCTTCACCATCACTAATATTGTGACCTGAACTATCCTTATTAGTAGTGTGAGTGTGCGAGAGAAAGCTGCAGGAACACGCAAGCCAGAGAACTGGGTTCTAGGCTAATTGAAAGAACAAGATTCCCTAGAGCTGCCAGCTTCCTTTTCCAGCGCCTCAGCGTGGCGATACAGAGGGGAAATGCACACTGCAATCAGGGTTCCTGCCCGCCATCTGAGGAGCTGGAGGAACTCAACACCTTATGGTAATCATCTTTGTACCCTATATGTAACTCCTTTTCTGTAACAAAGCTTAAATAAAACAAATATATATATGTGTACATACAAAAGAATGGAGGTGGTAGGAGAAGAAGACATTAAAGTGTTCAGTGAGGATCCACAAGGTCTTCTCTGAATATTCCTTATTTTCTTCATCCTCTCCAGATGGTCTTCTAAATCATCTGGCTCTTGTGATTAACTAAAAATTTTGCTCTTATTGTTGTGTAACTGAAATGTTGCCTTATAAATGTGTTGTTATTCTGGTGAGTGCTTATTTGCCTTAGCTGTTTTCAGACATTTGTAAAGCTTTATCAGTGATAAGCAGTGAGTGTTGACACTTGTGGAGCAGGTGCTGTGAGTGGCCCTAATACACAGGTGTTCACTCACCCCCCACACCTGCAACTCTTGCAACACGCACCAATATTCTGAACGGTATTCATTATGGTTATCGACATTACCAATAAAATCATTAAAAATGTTTTCCTAGAGACCGTGAGGGCGCCTAGCGTGAGCTTACCATTATGGCCGACTTCTCAGCCTTGTGGCGCTCGGCCATCATAAATATCTTGATTTTTGAGTTGTGTGTCGTATTTGTTACTGGTTGTGTGTCGTATTTGTTACTGGTTGTGTGTCGTATTTGTTACTGGTTGTGTGTCGTATTTGTTACTGGTTGTTTGTCGTATTTGTTACTGGTTGTGTGTCGTATTTGTTACTGGTTGTGTGTCGTATTTGTTACTGGTTGTGTGTCGTATTTGTTACTGGTTGTGTGTCGTATTTGTTACTGGTTGTGTGTGTCGTATTTGTTTACTTTTTCTACGGTTTACTTTTAATTAATTTATAATTTTGCCCCGAGGGGCGAGTTTATTGTGCAGCATCACTCATGCTGTGAGTGGACACACCGCCGTAGCAGCATGGACAACACTCCCCCAATAGGAAGAAAACCCGCTGGGTTGTTCATCCTGTCACTTGTACCTAGACACAGCTGGGACTTGCTTAACTGTCTCAAGAGTACAGCTTCTCAAACAGGAAGATTACATTTGTCAACCTTTAAAATCTTACGTTATCTTGCTGGTGTAAAATTGAGGAATATTTTAGTAACAGTGTCTATATTTGACAAATAGTATTTTCCTAACTTAATGTGGTGGTTATTAATATACACATATTTCTAATGACTCTTAGATATTCACTCTCTCTCAGGTAGTGGTCAAGGTGATGTCCATCACTCTCACTACAGATTCTGCAACTCCTCTGCTCAACTGTTGTTTCCATTCCGAATCGCCATGGATATTTGTATCCAAGACGGATTCTTGCTATTACTAATTCTCTCCTGCGGCCACCTCCTCTTCGTCCATAATGATTGGGATTGACAGCTGCAACCATATTGTACCATCGTACAGATTCACTGATTTGTGCTTCTATCCTCCTTTCCTCAGTAACCTTGTCACGGTGATGTTGCCTGACAAACCTCTAATTTGTAAAAGTCTTGGGTATGAAGTATTCAATATGGTCTCCTTCAGCAGCCAGCATGTCTGCTCGTTCATTTCCACATATTCCAACATGGGAGGGGATCCACAGAAATTTGACGACTCTTCCCTGATTGGTTAGTACTCTCACAGGTCTCTTGATTTCAGCGACTATCGTAAGATTTTTTTTTTGAGATATATAGAAGAGTTGTTACATTCTTGTACAGCCACTAGTACGCGTAGCGTTTCGGGCAAGTCCTTAATCCTATGGTCCCTGGAATACGATCCCCTGCCGCGAAGAATCGTTTTTTCATCCAAGTACACATTTTTCTGTTGCGTTAAACCGAGGCTACAGTTAAGGAATTGCGCCCAGTAAATCCTCCCCGGCCAGGATACGAACCCATGACATAGCGCTCGCGGAACGCCAGGCGAGTGTCTTACCACTACACCACGCTTTGTAGTGCTGCTTTAGAATCAATGCAGATCCAGATGTGTTCACCATTAGTGTTCCGCTCAAGGAATCTTAACGCCATAACAATGGCAGTTAGCTCCGCTTGCGTTGAAGAGGCAGAATTCTCAATACGCGATTGTCCTAATTTTCCGCGTTGAAAGGCATTATTCCTAATTACAGTGTATGCTGCACCAGCCCTGCCATTGACAGGGTTAGATGACCCATCAGTGTAGATTTGATCTAATTCATTTCCGGCTTTTTTATAGATTTCCTCAAGATAATTGTGACTCATTTCTTGAGTTATCATGGTGGACTTTTTCGTTGCCATCTCATTGATGATAATCCTGCTTGGGTCATCCACCCAGGGAGGTAACCTCGGGTCTAACACTTCCCCCTACTTTAACGAGGACGACAGTGCCTGAGCCAGCCAAGACTTGACCAGGTCGGTGTGGATGCCTGCTCAAGACCCCGGGGGTTACACGAAGAAGGACTGTGTTTGCAACATTCCAACTGAATCAACATTAAAAGGAGCGTTACTTTGGCATTATGGGTGTTGCGGCACGGAAGGTGCATGGGTGAGGGTGAGGTTGTCCACTGCCACCACACACATCAGGCCCCCTGGTGGGAAGGGGGCGTGGGGGAAGATGGAGTCAAGAGGGAGGTGCTCTAGCAGCCTATATTGAGCTCAGCAGACAAGCGTTGTCAGTGCGTTCTCAATCAGATTCGGCGAGGCTGTAGTGTAGTGTTGAGATAAAAGTGCACCAGTGCATTCTCGAGTATTGGAGTTAATAATAAGTGTAACCGCCGCCTCCCTCGTTCACCCTAGAGAAGCCTTGCTCGACACTACACACATTACAGCTAGGATTTGTTCCTAGCTCGACCCTGCAAGCACATCTGAGTATCCTCTCCGTGTTCCCTGCCTCAAGCACAGTTCACCCGCCATCTTCCCCCACCACACTACGGGCGCCAGGACCAGCTGCTGGTGCCTGACGACAGCAGCAGCAGCCTACCCGTACGCCCAGGCCATACCCCACTCCTTACAACGGTAATATATCTCCATAGCTCTAACAATTATGTATTAGCGATAAGACCTACCATTAATGTATAATAATTAACTGTAAATACATAGCTATTGAAATGGAACATTCTCTGTAACTTATTTTTATTTATTTATTTATTTATATACAAGAAGGTTTTAGTTTAGTTCATTTATTATGCACCCCATACCCATCTTGTTGGCGGTAGTAGAAAGGGTTACAGAGGCACATAATGGGCTCAGGGACATTAATAATTTTGTAACTAGCGTCAAACATTGTTATTTGCTTAGCTAAATGAACTTGAGGGCTCAGTTCCTGAATCGATTATGTGCCTCTGTAATCCTTTACACCACCGCACATGGGATGGGTATGGGGTGCATAATAAAGAAAGAAATTGAATTGGACTGAACCCCACAATTCATTTAGCTAAGCAAGTTACAATCTTGATGAGCTAGTTACAAAATTCAATATAAGTCGTCATATCAACAATGGGTTCGAGATCGACCTCAAGTACAGGTTCTAAATTAAGCAACTGACATATGTGGAGAGCTAGTGTCACAATTGATATGTTTGTCCTGCACACCGCCCCCCATCCAGTGGACAGCGGTGGATAGGTTACAATCACTCAGTTACTACCTACAGTTAGCAAACTGGGGATATTTGGCTAAAATTTCTGGTAGCAGATCATTTTGAATGAAATATTTACACGTCGTTGGAACATTGGTAATAGAATTGTCTCTAAATTCACGTATCTTTTCGCACTCCATCACATAGTGACGGAGGATGTGCGAATAATTTTGTTGACACAGATTACATTTGGTCAGGTCTACATCGGCAGATAATGAGAATTCCCAGAGATACTTGTAACCGAGTCTAAGCCGAGCAGTAATAACATCTAGAAGTCTGCTGATTTTATTGGATGATCCATAGATGTGTGGCTCCTCTTGCATGATAGTATGATGATAGATGGAATTACTGGTGTCAATTTTACTTTGCCTCAGATCTACAAGATCTTGTTGAAGTTCTCGGTGTACTGCTGCTCTCAGATTTCACATTGACAATCCAAGGTTACACTCAACGGCTCCTTTAAAGGCAGATTCTTTGGCTAACTTATCAGCTCTATCATGCATTCGGAGGCCAACATGAGATGGAGACCACATGAAATGGACTCTGTTACCATCCTTAATAATTTTGTTGTATTTGTGTCTAGCTTCGGACACGAGCATGTTACAGTTATGTCTTAAAGAGTTAAGAGCGTTTAAGGAGCATTCTTAATATCATAAAAACACTCACTATCACGAACTCTCCTGGGAGATATAATATCTGTTGATGCCACTAGGCAGGCAGTAATACCAACATCAACACGCTATCAGCCTGATTACAGTGCTGATAACCTAATTAAATGAAATACTGACACTAGTTGCTATGTACCATTGATTTGATTGTTGCCGCCGGCTAGTTTATTGTGCACCCCATACTCATCCTGTGAGCAGTAGCGCAAAAAGCATTACAGAAGGCACAAAAGGTCTTTATCAGACCTCAACTTAGACTATTACATAAACAATTTCATCCATACTTCACACCTTATTATTACAATGTTAGCTAGTTACAGAGAATGTTCTATTTCAAGAGCTATATATTTACATTAAGTCATTTTTACATTAATGGAGGTCTTATCGCTAATACATAATTGTTTGAGATATTACAGAGTTGTTGGAGATATTACAGAGTCATAGGGGAGCTGTTGTTTATTATTAGTCTTCACAATACACTACTTGTTTCTTAATCTCATATGTCGTTTATCTACTAGAAGCTAAATATAGATACAGTGCAAGGATTTCAGATATTTTATCGTTAGTAATAAGATAGGTTGCCATATCATACAATGTGAGTTGTGTGTCCCTGTCTTTGTCCACACTACACTTTACTTCATCTAGATACCAATTAATGTCTTCTCTCACTCTTTGCACTTCATCTTACACAAAACATACACATACCCATTGTAGCGGGGGTAGGGTACTGAATTAGTTGTTTACTCTATAAATTAAATTAATACACAAATTTATCAATGACTTCTACCTTAAAAGATGGAATCACAACACATGCAATATAATTGATAACCACTTGGAACGTGGACCACTGGGCAAATTGATAACTGGAGAGAAAGCATGGGATGGTTGAAGATAACTAAAAAGTGATAATTACTAGGGCACAGGAGAACACTAACATAACCGAGGACTTGAATAAATGCAACTACAACGAACTAAAATAAAATTTATAATGTATTATATATTGAATTTATTTACCTAACATATTCTCCAAATTACATTAAAACATATTGCTCAGCAATACACAACTTCAGTCAGAAACTTTGAAAACGCTTACAGTACAAACTTTGAAAACGCTTACAGTACAAACTTTGAAAACGCTTACAGTACAAACTATGAAAACGCTTACAGTACAAACTATGAAAACGCTTACAGTACAAACTATGAAAACGCTTACAGTACAAACTTTGAAAACGCTTACAGTACAAACTTTGAAAACGCTTACAGTACAAACTATGAAAACGCTTACAGTACAAACTATGAAAACGCTTACAGTACAAACTATGAAAACGCTTACAGTACAAACTATGAAAACGCTTACAGTACAAACTTTGAAAACGCTTACAGTACAAACTTTGAAAACGCTTACAGTACAAACTTTGAAAACGCTTACAGTACAAACTTTGAAAACGCTTACAGTACAAACTTTGAAAACGCTTACAGTTTTTTTTTTTTTTTTTTTTTTTTTAATTTTTTTTTTTTTTTAATTTTTTTTTTTTTTTTTTTATTTATTTATTTTTTTTTTTATTATTTTCTACCACAGACGTGGCCACACATTTACAATGCTAACCAGCATATATACATTTTCTTCTGTCCTCCATGGACAGGGTTAGAGAAGTGTTAAACATATAGTTCAAGGGTTTATTGAACACTCAACCACAGAAGATGATTCGGTGCTTTTAAAATGCTAAGCTAACCTACATACGTAAATTCAAAGATACACAGATTTACGTACGCCCTACATAAAGTATTAGATGTGTCTTTTACATAGTGTCATTAATGTACATTCACAAAGGTGAAATGTAATTCTGATCAGCTTCCATATTTGCTTTATACCCATACATATACATACACACACACACACATACACATACATATATACACACATACATGCATTCACATACATTTGTCTCATTTACCCTGACAGGGTGAGGTAGCTGATAAAGAAACTAGTGTGCAATTAAGCACTTAATCACTGAAGGTGATGAAGGTGCTTTTACAAGCTCAGGTTATATAGTTACATCACATACATACATTGTATGATTGATACATTACATGGTCAATTTTGGATACAAGTCCAATATATCATCAAGTGTTCCAGTACTCATATAGTAACTACAGAGTTCAGCATACCTTAGCCCAGGAGGGCGAAAGTCAGTCAATATGGGACATTCTACAATATAATGTTCAAGAGAGTGCATGTTTTCTCTTTCACAAAGTTGACACATTGTGTACTCGACATTTGGGTTTTGAGAAAGCTGCCAGATACGTCTATATCCCAGGCGTATTCTGGCCACTATAACATCACATTGCCGGGTTCTTGTTCTATTAGTCCCATATGTGAATGTCTCCTCACGATATCTATCATAATATTTAATGCTACAACTTTCAGGTCTTTGAGAATTTGTTAGGTCGGTGAGATTTTCATTAGATATTTGTTTAAGTATTCTCTTTGTCACTGCTAATGAAACACCCATATCAATTTCTACCACTGGTTTTCTGCAAGCTGACTTAGCAAGCATATCAACAGTGTCATGCCTTGAGATGCCAACATGTGATGGTATCCATAGGAATTTAATCTCAAATCTGTTTTCTTTGGCAGCTAAAACATTCATTCGAATATCACTGACTATTTTCTGGGTGTCACTACTATGTGCGTTCAATGCCAGGAGTGCACTCTGCGAGTCACAGTATATAAGTCCACTGCCTTTGTCTTTTAAAAATTCAGTGGCAAGGTATATGCCTGCAAGTTCGGTTTGAGTTGTACTTGCCCAGTCATTGACGCGCTTCATTGCTGTATGTACGAGAGAAGATTGTTCAAATATGTTACATGCACATCCGGTACATCGTCCACCTTCTTCTACAGAGCCGTCGGTATAGCACTGATAAACATCGTTACCCATACTCTGAGTACTTTCAGTGATGCTTTTCAGTGTTAACTGTTTTAACAATGTAGTGTGCACACTATCTTTCTTGGGCGCATTTACAAAATCAACTGATAGATCCCAGTTATCCCATGGAGTAATTGGCTGATTAATCATTAGTCGAGTTGGGTACATATTTAATATTTTGATGGAGTTGGCTACCTTGTAGAACCAATATACATCATCAGATTTCGTTCTTCTTCTATAGACCTCAGGTGAGTGTAGCATATTAGAAAGTTTAGCTTGAAACTTCATGTGTTGTCTAGATCTACTCAATGCCTTCACGCCGAAAACTGTGCTAATAGACAAGATTCTCTCACTTATGGTAGGTAATTTTAACTCTGCTCTCATGTTAACTATTCTCGTGGACTTTGGAGCCCCAAGGATGAGACGCATAGCTTCATTTTGCAAGGTTTCAAGAGATTTCAGCTCTTTGTCAGTATACAGTGTGAGATGTAGAGCATTGTAGTCAATCACAGAGCGTATAAATGATACATAAAACATTCTAGCAAGTCTCACGTTAAGCCCATGATTGACACCAACAAGGACCCGCAAGGGCTTTAATCTCTCCCAAAGTCTCCTCTTGAGAGAAGAAAGGTACCCAGGGTCGTTAATGGGGACACCAAGGTATCTGTAAGACTCGCAGTTCTCAAGTGCTCGCCCATCTATATGATAATTGGGTGGTGGAATACCACATGGAATGAGGGCACGAGTTTTCTGTACAGAGATAAGGAGGCCACATTCCTCAGCTCTAGTAGCAAAAGCGTCGAGCAGAACTTGCATTCTAGGCTCGGTGGCAGCCTGTAAACATATATCATCAGCATAACAAATGACAGTGTCTTCATTATTAGTTGGAAGATCTTTAATAAGTTTATGCATCAGAACGTTGAACAATAAGGGACTGAGGACCCCTCCTTGTGGAGTTCCCAGTTCAAAGTGTTTGCTCTCTGTGCTTTTAACACCATTAAACAAAACATATGCTGTTCGATTAGACAAATAGCCCTTTATCCATTTCAGTAATTTTCCTTGTATTCCCAGCTCGGCAAGCTGTTCCAGTATGATTCCTCTGTTTGCTGTATCAAAAGCTGCTGCTAGGTCGATGAAGACTGTTTGGGGGGAAGCTTCAATATGTGCGAAGTACTCAGCAAAACAGTGTTGTGTACTGAGCCCAGGCATAAATCCAAACAGTTGGGGTGACAGGTGCCCCTGTATACGATACATGAGTCGGTTAAGAACAATACGTTCAAGCACTTTACAAACACACGATGTTAAAGATATGGGTCTATAATTATCTGAGTGTGGTTTGGGGATAGGAACAATGACACTCTTTGTCCAAGCATCAGGTAATACTCCTTCACGTAAACTCATTCTGTACAACACTAATAGTGGATTACCTGGTACGTGTGAGACTAATCTCAGTAGACTGTAAGTAATACCATCCTCTCCAGGAGCAGTTGATTTTCCCATCTTTAGTGCATGATTTAATTCCCATTCAGTTACATCATTAAGGTCCGACACGTCGATAGCTGTACAGGCAAGATTGATGGTTCGTTGTCTGTTGGGGCGTGTGTCATCAAGTTTGTGCTGTATGTTAATTGGGAGTGAGTCGTAGCTCGATGTTATTGCCCATTGATCAAGGAGAATGTTTGCTTGTTCTAGTGGGCTGTGGTGCAGCGGTTTGGTTGGGCTGCTTCTAGAGATTTTCCGTATCTTTTCCCAAACTTCAACAAGTGTTGTTTGCTCATTTATACTTTGTAGGAACTCTTCCCAATGTTTATTACGTATGACGTTGCTCATGTCTCTCACCTCTCTATTTGCAACAAGAAATGCATGCAAGTCACCTTGTGCTTTGGTTCGTTTGTACGTATCTCCAAGTTGCTTTACTCGTTCATGTTCTTTAACAAATACGGGGTCAAGGACCCACTTGGGTGGTGGCAGGTGTTGCCCACTTCTGCTAGGCTTACGACCTGTTCCCCAACACACCCATGTGTCGTAGTAGGTAGTAATCGTATCAACGAGATCTCTGGAGAAGGCTTGTACATTCGTTATTGTGTAATCTTGATACCATTTTGATATACAATTAATAAAGTGGTCATGCAAGCCATATGGAATATTCATTTTCCGTCTCTGATGTCTATTAGGTACATCACACTGTACCTCATAGGAAGCAGAAACTGCATAGTACAAACTTTGAAAACGCTTACAGTACAAACTTTGAAAACGCTTACAGTACAAACTTTGAAAACGCTTACAGTACCAACTTTGAAAACGCTTACAGTACAAACTTTGAAAACGCTTACAGTACAAACTTTGAAAACGCTTACAGTACAAACTTTGAAAACGCTTACAGTACAAACTTTGAAAACGCTTACAGTACAAACTTTGAAAACGCTTACAGTACAAACTTTGAAAACGCTTACAGTACAAACTTTGAAAACGCTTACAGTACAAACTATGAAAACGCTTACAGTACAAACTTTGAAAACGCTTACAGTACAAACTTTGAAAACGCTTACAGTACAAACTTTGAAAACGCTTACAGTACAAACTTTGAAAACGCTTACAGTACAAACTTTGAAAACGCTTACAGTACAAACTTTGAAAACGCTTACAGTTTTTTTTTTTTTTTTTTTTTTTAATTTTTTTTTTTTTTTATTTATTTTTTTTTTTTTATTTTTTTTTTTTTTTTTTTTTATTATTTTCTACCACAGACGTGGCCACACATTTACAATGCTAACCAGCATATATACATTTTCTTCTGTCCTCCATGGACAGGGTTAGAGAAGTGTTAAACATATAGTTCAAGGGTTTATTGAACACTCAACCACAGAAGATGATTCGGTGCTTTTAAAATGCTAAGCTAACCTACATACGTAAATTCAAAGATACACAGATTTACGTACGCCCTACATAAAGTATTAGATGTGTCTTTTACATAGTGTCATTAATGTACATTCACAAAGGTGAAATGTAATTCTGATCAGCTTCCATATTTGCTTTATACCCATACATATACATACACACACACACACATACACATACATATATACACACATACATGCATTCACATACATTTGTCTCATTTACCCTGACAGGGTGAGGTAGCTGATAAAGAAACTAGTGTGCAATTAAGCACTTAATCACTGAAGGTGATGAAGGTGCTTTTACAAGCTCAGGTTATATAGTTACATCACATACATACATTGTATGATTGATACATTACATGGTCAATTTTGGATACAAGTCCAATATATCATCAAGTGTTCCAGTACTCATATAGTAACTACAGAGTTCAGCATACCTTAGCCCAGGAGGGCGAAAGTCAGTCAATATGGGACATTCTACAATATAATGTTCAAGAGAGTGCATGTTTTCTCTTTCACAAAGTTGACACATTGTGTACTCGACATTTGGGTTTTGAGAAAGCTGCCAGATACGTCTATATCCCAGGCGTATTCTGGCCACTATAACATCACATTGCCGGGTTCTTGTTCTATTAGTCCCATATGTGAATGTCTCCTCACGATATCTATCATAATATTTAATGCTACAACTTTCAGGTCTTTGAGAATTTGTTAGGTCGGTGAGATTTTCATTAGATATTTGTTTAAGTATTCTCTTTGTCACTGCTAATGAAACACCCATATCAATTTCTACCACTGGTTTTCTGCAAGCTGACTTAGCAAGCATATCAACAGTGTCATGCCTTGAGATGCCAACATGTGATGGTATCCATAGGAATTTAATCTCAAATCTGTTTTATTTGGCAGCTAAAACATTCATTCGAATATCACTGACTATTTTCTGGGTGTCACTACTATGTGCGTTCAATGCCAGGAGTGCACTCTGCGAGTCACAGTATATAAGTCCACTGCCTTTGTCTTTTAAAAATTCAGTGGCAAGGTATATGCCTGCAAGTTCGGTTTGAGTTGTACTTGCCCAGTCATTGACGCGCTTCATTGCTGTATGTACGAGAGAAGATTGTTCAAATATGTTACATGCACATCCGGTACATCGTCCACCTTCTTCTACAGAGCCGTCGGTATAGCACTGATAAACATCGTTACCCATACTCTGAGTACTTTCAGTGATGCTTTTCAGTGTTAACTGTTTTAACAATGTAGTGTGCACACTATCTTTCTTGGGCGCATTTACAAAATCAACTGATAGATCCCAGTTATCCCATGGAGTAATTGGCTGATTAATCATTAGTCGAGTTGGGTACATATTTAATATTTTGATGGAGTTGGCTACCTTGTAGAACCAATATACATCATCAGATTTCGTTCTTCTTCTATAGACCTCAGGTGAGTGTAGCATATTAGAAAGTTTAGCTTGAAACTTCATGTGTTGTCTAGATCTACTCAATGCCTTCACGCCGAAAACTGTGCTAATAGACAAGATTCTCTCACTTATGGTAGGTAATTTTAACTCTGCTCTCATGTTAACTATTCTCGTGGACTTTGGAGCCCCAAGGATGAGACGCATAGCTTCATTTTGCAAGGTTTCAAGAGATTTCAGCTCTTTGTCAGTATACAGTGTGAGATGTAGAGCATTGTAGTCAATCACAGAGCGTATAAATGATACATAAAACATTCTAGCAAGTCTCACGTTAAGCCCATGATTGACACCAACAAGGACCCGCAAGGGCTTTAATCTCTCCCAAAGTCTCCTCTTGAGAGAAGAAAGGTACCCAGGGTCGTTAATGGGGACACCAAGGTATCTGTAAGACTCGCAGTTCTCAAGTGCTCGCCCATCTATATGATAATTGGGTGGTGGAATACCACATGGAATGAGGGCACGAGTTTTCTGTACAGAGATAAGGAGGCCACATTCCTCAGCTCTAGTAGCAAAAGCGTCGAGCAGAACTTGCATTCTAGGCTCGGTGGCAGCCTGTAAACATATATCATCAGCATAACAAATGACAGTGTCTTCATTATTAGTTGGAAGATCTTTAATAAGTTTATGCATCAGAACGTTGAACAATAAGGGACTGAGGACCCCTCCTTGTGGAGTTCCCAGTTCAAAGTGTTTGCTCTCTGTGCTTTTAACACCATTAAACAAAACATATGCTGTTCGATTAGACAAATAGCCCTTTATCCATTTCAGTAATTTTCCTTGTATTCCCAGCTCGGCAAGCTGTTCCAGTATGATTCCTCTGTTTGCTGTATCAAAAGCTGCTGCTAGGTCGATGAAGACTGTTTGGGGGGAAGCTTCAATATGTGCGAAGTACTCAGCAAAACAGTGTTGTGTACTGAGCCCAGGCATAAATCCAAACAGTTGGGGTGACAGGTGCCCCTGTATACGATACATGAGTCGGTTAAGAACAATACGTTCAAGCACTTTACAAACATACGATGTTAAAGATATGGGTCTATAATTATCTGAGTGTGGTTTGGGGATAGGAACAATGACACTCTTTGTCCAAGCATCAGGTAATACTCCTTCACGTAAACTCATTCTGTACAACACTAATAGTGGATTACCTGGTACGTGTGAGACTAATCTCAGTAGACTGTAAGTAATACCATCCTCTCCAGGAGCAGTTGATTTTCCCATCTTTAGTGCATGATTTAATTCCCATTCAGTTACATCATTAAGGTCCGACACGTCGATAGCTGTACAGGCAAGATTGATGGTTCGTTGTCTGTTGGGGCGTGTGTCATCAAGTTTGTGCTGTATGTTAATTGGGAGTGAGTCGTAGCTCGATGTTATTGCCCATTGATCAAGGAGAATGTTTGCTTGTTCTAGTGGGCTGTGGTGCAGCGGTTTGGTTGGGCTGCTTCTAGAGATTTTCCGTATCTTTTCCCAAACTTCAACAAGTGTTGTTTGCTCATTTATACTTTGTAGGAACTCTTCCCAATGTTTATTACGTATGACGTTGCTCATGTCTCTCACCTCTCTATTTGCAACAAGAAATGCATGCAAGTCACCTTGTGCTTTGGTTCGTTTGTACGTATCTCCAAGTTGCTTTACTCGTTCATGTTCTTTAACAAATACGGGGTCAAGGACCCACTTGGGTGGTGGCAGGTGTTGCCCACTTCTGCTAGGCTTACGACCTGTTCCCCAACACACCCATGTGTCGTAGTAGGTAGTAATCGTATCAACGAGATCTCTGGAGAAGGCTTGTACATTCGTTATTGTGTAATCTTGATACCATTTTGATATACAATTAATAAAGTGGTCATGCAAGCCATATGGAATATTCATTTTCCGTCTCTGATGTCTATTAGGTACATCACACTGTACCTCATAGGAAGCAGAAACTGCATAGTACAAACTTTGAAAACGCTTACAGTACAAACTTTGAAAACGCTTACAGTACAAACTTTGAAAACGCTTACAGTACCAACTTTGAAAACGCTTACAGTACAAACTTTGAAAACGCTTACAGTACAAACTTTGAAAGCGCTTACAGTACAAACTTTGAAAACGCTTACAGTACAAACTTTGAAAATGCTTACAGTACAAACTATGAAAACGCTTACAGTACAAACTATGAAAACGCTTACAGTACAAACTTTGAAAATGCTTACAGTACAAACTTTGAAAACGCTTACAGTACAAACTTTGAAAATGCTTACAGTACAAACTATGAAAACGCTTACAGTACAAACTATGAAAACGCTTACAGTACAAACTATGAAAACGCTTACAGTACAAAACGCTTACAAGTACAAACTTTTATACCAGCATCAAACAAAACATTTCACCTTGCACATCAGTTCTTACACAATTGAAGAGGAAACTGTCTTTTTGATATCAATGTTTGCAGACAATACAAAACTAATGAGAAGAATCAGACCAGCGTTAGATTGTCATGGATTTGAAAAGAATTTGGACACATTCCAGAAGTGCTCTGAAAAATGGCTGCTAGAATTTAACCCAGTCAAATGCAAAGTTATGAGGATTGGAACAGGAATGCAAAGATAAATACAACAGTATAGGATGAAGGGAAGACAAATTCTTCAATCAGAAAAGGAGAAAGACCTGGGAGTTGACATAACCCCAAATTTGAGGACAGAAAACCACATTAGTAAAATAACAAACGCTGTGTATGGCATAATGGCCAACATTCGTGTCTCCTTTATAAACTTGGACAAAGGAGCTTTCCAGGCTCTATATACAGTAAAAGTGAGACCCACTCTTGAAAATGCGTCCCCAGCATGGAACCCTTACCTAAAAAATGACAAGGAAAAACTACAAAAGGTCCAAAGATATGCAACGAGACTCGTTCCGGAGCTGAAGGGATTGAGCTATGAGGAAAGACTGACCAAACTGGACCTTACCACACTGAAAGAAAGGAAAGGAAAGATAGTGGGGACATGATAACAATATATAAGATTCTAAGGGAAATTGACAGAGCGGTGTTGTTCAGAGCTAGGAACAGACAGAACGAGGGGTCATAGATGGAAACTGGAGACGCAAATGAGTCATAGATACATCAGGAATAACTTTTTCAGTGTTAGAGCACTCAATTAGTTGATTATGTTAGATGCAGAAGTCACTGACGCCCTGTAGATTAAAATTTGTAAATGTAAATATGATAATAGCGTGAGAAATGAATCATTGGATTATTCTATGAAAGTTCAGAAGGCGGGGTTAGGAGCCTTGCTCGACCCTGCAACATTTGATGCATCACGCTATTGTGATTTCTGTGTGAAAATATAATTAGTTTGTTTTGCCTCACCCTCAGCCTAGGACGGGGTGGGGGGTTGAGTTCCTACCCGCCACAGCCAGCAAAATTAAAACAACACCTCCTTTACAAACAATGTACAAGAAGCTCTAACGTTGTCTATGTGGCTCTAACACTGTACAAGAACATCTAATGCTGCACAAGAGGCTCTAACGCTGTATAAGAGTCTCTAATACTACAATAGACACTACACAAGACTCTAACACTGCATAAGAGGCTCTAACACTTTAAAGGACGCTCTAACATTCTACAAGAGACTCAAACACTGTACAAAAGCTTCTAACACTCGACAAGACTGTAACACTGTACAAGATGCTCAGACACTATACAAAATGGCTCGATACAAGAGGCTCTAACACTGTACAAGAGATTCAAACATTATACAAGAGGCTCTAACATTGTACAAGAGACTCAAACATTATACAAGAGGCTCTAACACTGCACAAGAGATTCAAACATTATACAAGAGGCTCTAACACTGTACAAGAGACTCAAACGTTATACAAGAGGCTCTAACACTGTACAAGAGATTCAAACATTATACAAGAGGCTCTAACACTGTACAAGAGACTCAAACATTATACAAGAGGCTCTAACACTGCACAAGAGATTCAAACATTATACAAGAGGCTCTAACACTGTACAAGAGACTCAAACGTTATACAAGAGGCTCTAACACTGTACAAGAGATTCAAACATTATACAAGAGGCTCTAACACTGTACAAGAGATTCAAACAATATACAAGAGGCTCTAACACTGCACAAGAGATTCAAACATAATACAAGAGGCTCTAACACTGTACAAGAGATTCAAACAGTATACAAGAGGCTTTAACACTGTACAAGAGACTCAAACATTATACAAGAGGCTCTAACATTGTATAAGAGACTCAAACATTATACAAGAGGCTCTAACATTGTACAAGAGACTCAAACATTATACAAAAGGCTCTAACACTGTACAAGAGACTCAAACATTATACAAGAAGCTCTATCATTGTACAAGAAACTCAAACATTATACAAGAAGCTCTAACACTGTACAAGAGACTCAAACATTATACAAGAAGCTCTAACATTGTACAAGAGACTCAAACATTATACAAGAGGCTCTAACATTGTACAAGAGACTCAAACATTATACAACAGGCTCTAACACTGTACATTTCAGTTAATTATAACAATAAAAAATTTGGGTTGAGAAGTTTCTAGGTTTGTAGAGTGTTTAACAAATAAAAACAAAGCCAGCATCATTAAATAAAGATTTACAGGCTTCGTAAGTGGTTGTGTAAATGGGTGACGAGTTCTGGCTCAGTATTCCGTGCACTCGTCTGTGTTATGTACTTGTTTCATCCTGTTTATTCATCTCTCCCAGCAGCTCTCTTAGTATCTCTACCAGCAACACTTTTAGTATCTCTCCCAGCAGCTCTCTTCGTATCTCTCCCAGCAACACTTTTAGTGTCTCTCCCAGTAACTCCCAGCTTAGTATCTTAATATCTTTATATAATATATAAACTCTTATTATCACTCCCACTAACTCCTAGCAACTCTTTCCCCAGTAACTCTTTCAGCAACTTGGTTCTTGTATATATATTTGTGCACTTCAGCATTGACTGTCTAAAGTGCTATTGACTTAAGGAATTATAACCAATATAATTGTCTTGGTTGCAGAATATTGACCATCGTCCTGAAGCATAATGTCTGAGTTAGGCTACAAGAAGAACGATCCCACCTTCTGCTCCCGGGCCATCCATGAAGGCAACGAACCTGAACAGTGGAACCATTTAGCACTTGTTCCGCTAATTTCCTTGTCAACAACGTATAAGCGAGAAGGTCCTTCTGAGTTTAAAGTTAGTGTTGAATGTTTTAACTTGTCTGACTTTCCAAATGTATCGATACTGTGCTAACATATGGCATGTTGTGATGGGACAGCGGTAGGCTTCGAATTTTACCATTAACAACACTGGACTTGTCAATTTCTTGGATTTATGAAGCCATATAGAAAACTTTCTTATCAAGTGCTATTGGTTTTGTATAGGCCTGATTAGGGCCTATACAAAACCAATAATTTTCGAATGACAGTACACTAACTAATGGTATTATCATTCAGTCTAAGGTTTCTAGGTCTGGCTCATTACGACACCTAGGAACCTTTGAGATTTGTTGAAGTGTTATAAAGTTTTCCTGAAATAACACAATACCCATTGTAGGGGATGACAATATCTTTCAAATTTAATATGTGATGCAGTTTATTGAAGGATAGGGGTAATAGTTGGACCGGAAGATTATTGAAGGAGTTATAAAGTAGGGGCCTGACAGCTGAGTGGACAGCGCTTCGGATTCGAAGTCCTGAGGTTCAGGGTTCGATCCCCAGTGTAGGCGGAAAGAAATGGGCATAGCTTCCTTCACCCTGATGCTTTTGTTCACCATGCAGTAAATAGGTACCTGGGAGTTAGACAGCTGCTACGGACTGCTTCCTGGGGGTGTGTAACAGAAAGGAGGCCTGGTCGAGGACCGGGCCGCGGGGACGCTAAGCCCCGAAATCATCTCAAGATACAACCTCAAGAAGATAAGGATAGAGGTAATAGTCGGACTGGAAGACTATTAAAGATAAGGGGCAATAGTTAGGTATTGAAGGATAGTGGTAATAGTTGGATCGGAAGACTATTAAAGGATAGGGATTCCTAGCGGTATTTATTCCATGTAATCGAATAAGTAAACGAATAAACTATATTTAAAATTAGAATAAGAAACTTTACAGTTACAATAATGTATGGATTGAACATTTAATGAAAACATGTTTTCTAGTCAAGAATATGGTAGCAGTAGTTGTAAAGTTGTGTTTAATCTTTACATATATTGCAGTTGTACAAGTACGGTCGCTCAGGCAACCCAACCAGACATTGCCTCGAGAAGTGCCTGGCATCAGCTGAAAACGCCAAGCACTGTAAGTGAACCATTGTTTACACTGTGTAGCTCAAGATTTTATCATAAAAACTTTAATTTTAGTCTAGGTATAACAACTTTTAATATAACTGCGTTATAGTAATTATTTCAACAGATGTATCATTATTGTAGTCAAGTATGTATGATGGGTGTGTATAATGTTGCTTACATGTGTTATTTAAGAAATATGTAATTGTGGGAAAAACCTGCTGGGATTGATATGAGAGGAGGACTACAAGGGATTTGTACTGAACTAAATTAAAAATTACTGTCTGCAAATGAATTCAACTAAAATCTCTAGCTAGGGTTGTAAATCCTAGCTCCTCTTTTCCTAATGACAGATTGTGGGCTGTTTAAGGGGCAGGTGGGGTGAATGAATTGATAGGTTGATTGAAGATCCACAGTCCACCTGCCGACAGGTATCTCACATCAGCTTGTATTTTATACAAGGATAAGATTTAATAAATTCAGTTATATGACTGAACACTGGCTCTGTTTAAATCAGAGATTTAAACATGTACATAGTCTAGCCTAGCACCATAACTATTAACAGCCAATATGTTCTTATACTATAAACAACAATTTAAATTGTAAAAGTATGATAAATGACTTTAAATGTAGTCTAAGTACTGTTACTAAGTACAAGAAATTATATTCAATTAAATGAACTTATATGATAACTTAAAAATAACTAAGCAAGCAATTGCTAACTTAATCTATATATTCAAGTATATATACACATATATTTATATTCACTTTATATGATGAGGTACAGTCAGCTTGATTGAATCCTTTCCCACACAATGGACACTCATGAGGTTTTGTTCAATTATTGCGACTGAGTCTTTTCTCACACATTGGACACTCATGAGGTTTCGTGCTTAAAGATTCAACTGCTGCACTACAATATTAATAAACTTACTGAAATATGAGGCGTTGCCTCGCTTTATAACCGACAGACAGACTTATAAGATATTAAAGTCATACAAGCATACAATTGGCCAATTAATACTCAATAATATCAATATACTTCTCTGACTGTCGGAATGCCTGTCTGACAGTGTGCCAGATTGATAACTCTCTTGTCGCGAGTTTAAGCACGATATTTTATATAACAGCTTTGCTGTAGATTGTTGTTGTAGCATTGCTACATGATTTTACTTTAAACTGCGTTGCAGAAGGATGATAGTTGATGGTGAAGGTGGAGACAAGTCACTGTGTGCTCCACTCTACACTTATAGATATAAATGTTCTAGGGATTTTTCTTGTAGATATATTGTCCAGGTACTCCCCCAGTTCTAGAGAGTGTTCACTGGTGATAAAGATAATTAGATAAGATGTCTTGAGCTAGTAATGTTCGCTAAGGATCCGTCACACTTGTTCACTGTGTTGTAAACAAACGCCTAGTGCCGCAGGGTGTGGTGGGCGCTTCTTGTTACTGAGATGCTCCTCCCTCTCCCTTTTGAGGGGTAGCTTTCAATGAATATTGATTGATTATTTTTACTATCTAGACTTATGATTGAGATAAGATGTGCCTATAATATAATTAGATATAGGATATAAAAATTATAAGTAGTACTTGGTAGTACCACTGATTATTATTAAGGATTCGATTTATAATCCCTACCGGAAACAATTAATGTTCCAATAGTTTTTTAATTAACAAATCCTTCTAGAAACTTCTGGATCCTTGAGAGATCATGCACACAGTCACGTAGGCATCTATAGGGCCCTATGGCGAACGTGATCATAGTGGTATCGTCATCTAGGATCAAGATGTATAATGAATCTATTATGATTCTAATATGATTTTGATATGATTTGATATGATTTTGATACGATTTAGATATGATTTGATATGATTTTGATACGATTTAGATATGATATAGATATGATACAGAAATAATACATTTCTTAGATGATTATTAGATATGGCGGGTAAAATTTCCCACAGTAATGTTTGGTGGGTAGTGTGGCTTGTCTTGCAAGTACAGTAATTGTAATGTTTGGTGGGTAGTGTGGCTTGTCTTGTAAAGTACAGTAATTTTAATGTTTAGTGGGTAGTGTGGCTTGTCTTGTAAGTACAGTAATTGTAATATTTAGTGGGTAGTGTGGCCTGTCTTGTAAGTACAGTAATTGTAATGTTTGGTGGGTAGTGTGGCTTGTCTTGTAAGTACAGTAATTGTAATGTTTAGTGGGTAGTGTGGCTTGTCTTGTAAGTACAGTAATTGTAATAATTTGTTACGAATTCTTGCTGTTAGTCTTCATTTCTCATCAGTATTTCCTAATGAATGACCTTTCCATTGGCAGGCTTAGTAACATCTTCAGGTATGGCAGCCGCGACCGCAATAACTCACCTCATCTCTGCTGGGGAGCACATCATCGCCACGGACGATATCAATATCTGCCCGAAACGCTTTGCGTAATAGTGGCTTTAGGCATTGTATGTACTAGCTCTATCTATAAAGCCAACAAACTTTGTAAAATCTCTTTATGTATGTACCTTACCTAAATAAAAATTATTATTATTATTATTATATTATAATAATGGCACCAACATATACTTCAATAACGTGGCCTCAAGGTAAAGTATATTGTATTTTGTTGCTTATTTAGGATGATTTACCAAGTTGAAATTGTGTGCTCTCGTATGTATAGTAATAGATATATTGAAGAAGTTAACAGGCCTTAGAGTTCACGTATGCGATATTTTAGAATTTCATGAGATCTTCCTTGTTTTGCTGTGTTTATTACCTCACCATCCTGATATTCTTCGTAACTTTGCCCCGGGACTATTTTCATCAGTATGCTACAGTGATGAGCTGTTACGTGGTGGCATCCTCAAGATGGTCTTCCATGCTTCCATACAGTGGTTCAGTTGGTATCACGTTAATGATTTCTTGAACCGTATGATCGTTTTCTTACCCTTGCATACAAAAGTACATTTGGAGACGTAGTTTGTAGTGGGTTGGTTCTGCATTTTGCTGAGCTACTTTAGGGAGCAGTGAGGCATGGCTTAAGAGTAGAGCAATTCGGTATTTTCAACCAAGTACTTTTACTGTACCGAGGATCATTGTGTTCCTACATGGTGGAAGTTTTATCTTAAGTCATTTTGACTACATGTATGAGTTCAAGTATGTTTATTGAGACAAGAAAAAAATACATCTCAAAGGGATAGAGTAGCTTAGGCTATTTCTACCCCTTGTATGAGTTTGTCAGCAATTGTCAGTGGAAACTGTGTCCTCGTTACCTTGTACCAGTATGTAGCTCTTTCTCATCCATGCATTTAAGAATGCAGTTCGAGATTTGTTTTGTCGTGTAGAGTACGCTACTATAGTGCAACTACTACAAAGCATAGAGGCCCCACAATCTAGCCTACTGGTACTATCCTACGTATTACTCCTCTCATATCCTAGTCTCTTTACAACATTCCTGACCATTATTTTCCATCTGCCATTATTTTCTCTGTTCAAGTATGTAGCTTAGGAAACTTGTATTTTCTTGTCAATCGTTCATGTGCAAAATGTTTCGAAATGTGCAAAAATTATCTAAATTGTCAAATCACAACTTGCATTGCGGAAATTATTGTATAATTTTTTTGCATATATTATTTTTAATAATCGGAGTACTATACGATGATGCCAATGCTATATAAATTGATAATTTGTACATTTTATTTGATAATAATAATTTTCAGAATGGGAATTGAGATTATTATTACACCATTAACAATACAATACAATACAATACAATACAATTTTATTTAGGTAAGGTACATACATACAATAAATATTTACAAGGATTGTTTAACTTATAGGTACAGCTAGTACATACAATGCCTAAAGCCACTATTACGCAAAGCGTTTCGGGCACTATTACTCAGTTATTACACCAATAGTTAATACTCCATGAAGTACATCATTAAGTTACACATGTATTGCTACCTGCACCTTTAACAAACATCTAATAACTGTATATGTTCATCACTTCTTGTTCTACTTTAATAACTTTATTGTATTTTTTTAAGTCCATAAATACCACATACACCTTAAATCTTGCATGCCTTCTGTGTAAGATGTTGTATTGCAAATAACTAATCTATAAGCCTTCTTTCTCCACTGAGCCTTCTTTGTTCATCAATGATAAATTTCTCTGTAATTTCCTGTACTCTTTTGATCACTATCCTGCCACTTTATGCCCACTACACTTTCTAAACTAATGCCTCTTAATTTTTTGTCACTACTGCACTTGCACCTTTTTTTCTACTTAATGGTATAGTAGCAGTGGTATACTCACTGTTTTCTTCTCCAATCCCCTGGCACATTGCCACTATAATAGTGACCAGGGACACTAAAGCCCCGAAATCATCTCAAGATAACCTCATCCCTTCTGGCAACGTCTCCGCACCTGCATTCCCTTTTCTATAAAATCATTATTGTGTATACTGCTCAATACTTGTGCAATAATGTCAGTACAATACTATATTATTTCATTTATGTTTAGGGAATTTTATTTATAATTTCATAATGATCCTTTTCAGGATGGGAATTGAGGTAGATTTTGTTGATGCTGTTGATTTAAAGAATGTGGAAGCAGCATTTAAACCCAACACGAAGATGGTTTGGATTGAATCTCCAACCAATCCTACAATGAAGATTGTTGACATTGCAGCTGTGGCAGCCATAGTGAAAAAGCATACCACATCATTCCTGGTTGTGGATAACACATTTATGTCCCCATATTTTCAACGACCTCTTGATCTTGGAGCAGATTTAGTGATGCATTCGATAACGAAGTATATCAACGGACACACTGACGTTATCATGGGAGCTGTCTGCACTAATCGGTAATGCAAAGTTTCTCGGTGATGCAAAGTAATGGTGTTCTTTGAATAGTTTTTGTGTTCTGTTTATATTATTGATTATATTTTTTGTTACATTCTATTTGATTTTGATGGAATTGACCAATTCAGTGTTCAACACATGTTCCCAGCTGTTTAACACTTGCGGACAATGAGGTTCGTTGTCCACAAGGGTTTCCATAATTCAATACATGAATAAGCACTCACCTCTGTACTAGACTGAAGAACGGAACTATAGCCTGTGTACACAAACGTTTAAGATAACGGAAATGCCAGCTCAAATTTGGTAACTAATATATTTCACAGGTGCAGAATAAATTATAAACGTTATGACAAACTTAATTTACAAAAGTGCCACTAAATTAATACTCCAGATTAGGCTAGAATGATAACAAAGGCACTTCAACATTCATCTAGCAGTATAACATGACCAACTATTTCACTGGATCGCCCATTAATTACTGTTGCAAATAGTACAAAAACAAAATTAAGTTCTCCAGTAACTTACACAGCAATGACGTTAAAAATCTTCATAAAAATACTAAGCCAACCTGCAGGATCCCTTTAAATTATGACCGTTGGGAGTATATTATAAGAGTGAAAAATCACTCCACAAAAATATCATAGTATCAATCAGTAATAATTAGTAACATGCCTGGTATATTAAACCTAACCTGAACAGAGATTAAAAGGTAATTATCCAATTAATAGCGGGAAATATTAGGCTATTAATTGAAGACAGCTTTACACACACACACTGGGAAATCACACAGCCAACTGAGTTTAAACATTACCAGATCTAGGTTAAGGACTTTCTCTAATAAGTGGTTACCAAAACGATGTTAGCAAGTTCAAAAGATACAAACAATTCTTTACAATATTTCTGATACCTTTTATTCACATAATGGTACAAGTAATACAGCACTGACGGGCCAAAATTTAAGCATGCAGCCTGTTACGACCCTGGGTTCTCCAGTGGAAACCAGAGGTCAAAACTTGAGCTATTAAACTTTCTGGTAGTACAGTTGAGTGCATCACGAACGGCAATTGTTTGTATCTTCCCTGCCAGACGTAAGACTATTATTGTTTCTCAAAGAGCATTTAAAGACTGAGCTGGGGGTTGATTATTAAATAATAACATAGGCATCAACTTTGCTTACTAATACTTTCTAATCATTTGTAAAGTAACAATACATTGCATAGGGGAAGATCTTTAATGTGCTTAGCTGCACGATCAATTAGGCTCCTTCCGGCACCACGACATGGGAGGCCTAGCTGGTCGCTAGGAGGTCCTTCTCTGGCTGGCGTTCGTGCGGACGAGACCTACTCTGTGGCTGCACCCCTAATCTCCTCCCTTCTCCTCTTACTTATTTCCCTTACCCTAAGTTCCTGTACCATTAAGTTAAGTATTGTATGGTGTTAAGTGTGCCTACTCTGGTAGTAAATATTGGTGAGACCTGGGGATAGTATTTCCCAGTGTTTTGGGTTCCCCTAAGTGTTGTGTTTTGTATTAGGGTCCCACGTGGTATCACTACCCTAAGCTGCATCCAGCTTCAGTGCTTATCCAGTAGTACTTTACCCTAGCTTGTTCTTATTGTAAACCTTGTATCCTGCCTAAGTGGACCAAGGCTTTTTAACGTAAGATAGTGTGGTAAAGTTATTATTATTATTGTTATTGGTGTGAGTGTATATGGGGGGTTGTTAAGGGGTTAATAAATAAGTACATGAATTACAGAGTATCCCTTCTTCCTGTGTGGGAGCGCATTGATCAACCCTTAGACTAACATATATGGTCTAGTAGCAAGTTATTACTACTGTGGATAGTTTATTTTGGGGGCCGGGCCTATTAGCTCTCACATATTTGATACTCTGTCTTCTAACTACCCTTACCCCTTAATAGTACCAGTTCCCCATAGAAGCCCCACACACAATTATTTATAACAAGTGGTTGGCCAGTCCGGGAGGAACATTATAAGTGTAAAAAATTAGATTCTTGAGTGCCAAAACTAAAATTTTTTGTTTCCGCAGAACGGTTGTTTGCTAGCCTAGGGTCCAGCTCTTCTAGCAAAGGACATTCTTGCACTGACTGGACACCCAGCTGGATCCCTTCACGATTAAGGTTAGTGTGGCCTTGTGTTAGGGGCCGTGCAAATTTTTGTTTTTTCCAATTTTTATTTTTTAATTTTTTCTTTGGCTGGGAGCTAAAATTGTTAGTGATGTCATCTGAAATGCAGAGACTGGCAATGGAGCCTTCAGTGGTAGAGATAAAGAAACTTAAAAAGTCTAATTTAGTATTGTTAGGCAAGGAATTTGGCCTAGAATTAAATGACGCGGATAAAAAGTGGACTTTGGTGAATGAAATATTACAACATTGTATTGATGAAGAACTATTGGCAAGTGCCAATGCCAGCCAGCATTGTACCTTTATGCCAGCCTAGCCAAGCAGAAAGTGCAACTCATAGGGATAGAGAATTAGCTTTAGAGTTAGCAAAAATAAAATTATAGGAGCAAAGACTCAAAACCGAGGAGGCTAGAATTAGAGCGAATGCCACTGGACCTCCACCTGCCGGGGATTCAAACCCCAGGCATTATGAGAAAAAGCATAATTTGCCTGAATTTTCCGAGTCAGACCCTGAAAGGTTTTTCAACCATTTTCAGAGATTGGCCATGTCCATGAACCGGCCAAAGGAAGAGTGGGTGAAAATCCTACAGGGAAGACTTAGGGGTAAAGCACAAGATATTTTTATAAACATGCCTGACGACGAGTGTTTCGAATATGATAAAGTCAGGGAATGTATTTTGCGGGCATATGAAATTACTCCTGAAGCTCACCGCCAAGTTTATCGTAACCTTAGGCCTACTCACAACCAACCGCTCACTGAATTTGTGAATGATCAAATTCGATTGTTTGATAGATGGATTCGCTCGGCGAAAGCCGAAACATACGAGGCTCTCAGGAACTTAGTTTTAATGGAGCATTTTATAGATATTATGCCAGAGAATGTTTCAAATTACATTAGAGGAAGGGTAGAGGTAAATTCTAAAATAGGGGATTTGGCCAAGTTGGCAGAAAACTACCAATTGGCGGGCAAAAGGCCCAATAAAAATAATTATACCCCACAGAGTAGCAAAACTTGTACCCACAGCCAGTCCAGACCAGCTCATTCTAACCCTTTACCTAATGCACCTTCTGTTTCAGACATAACTAACCCTGTTAAAGTGTCTAGCCCCACGGCACCTAAGGGTGAACCGAAGGGTAATTCTGTTAGTAATGTCTCTTCTCCCCGACGTTTTTGTGGTCACTGTAATCGTCCAAACCACACTATTAGCCGTTGTTGGCAACTGTACCCGGAAAAAAGACCCAATGCTCTAGTTGTGACACAGGGCTTGAGGCCTTCAGAAGGGTTAGGGAGTAAGACCTCCAACCCACAGTGGTTGGACTTGCTTACCCCATTCTTATCGAAAGGGAGACTACTTTTGTCTGAGGGTTCTTCCTGGAAGGACGTGGTGATCTTCCGAGACACCGGTGCCATCCAGACTTTAATTTTAGAGAGTGCATTGCAAGGTGCCAACACTCTCGACACTGTACAGGTGGTACTGGTCGAGGGTGTCACTAGTGATACTCGAGCAGTACCCCTCCATAAGGTTACCCTGGAATCTGATTTCCACAAGGGTGTTTGTACAGTCGGAGTCACTTCATACCTACCTTTCCCTAATGTTGATGTAATAGTTGGTAATGATTTAGCAGGGGATAAGGTAGGGGACTCCAGACTGCCTATTATGTTGCCTACCCTTAAGGTTTGCCTGGATCCACCCACCGCAGAGGATAATGTTGTGTACCCTGCGTGCACAGTGACCAGGTCTATGGGACTGAAATGTAAGGGCAGCCCTGTGCTTGCCAAGGTGGTAAATCCCGAGGACACAAGGAACTTTCCGAGTGGTGAAAACCAAGTGGACCTCGCGGACACATTCATGGCCCGACTCGATGACGTGGCCGAGGACATTGTGGAGAGCCTGCCACCGCCATCTACCGAGAGTAGTGGGGAGGTGGAGGAGAACATTGTTGAGCCTCGGCCAATAGCATCTGACCAAGGCCTAGATGCCTCCTTGAGTGAGTTACAGAAAGCTGTCCTCCTAAGATTTCCATACGTCAAGAAATTGCCGTGCTGAAGTGCCCTTATCCTAACCAACCAGATGATCCAAAACAGAAAACGGGACATTATGTCAATTTCGCGATCCATTTTTAGTACATCAGTTTTTGGTCGTATGTAAAGTACACGTTTAAATGTGACGTGCTATCAGGAGGACGGGTTGCTCGAAGTGGCCACATTTTGGCCAGTCATGGACCTTTATGTCCAGGACGAACCCAAACGTCATCACTTGCGTTTACACACTAGATGGTGCACGCGGCTGCGGCGGGTTCTTCTCTCTACCCCTCACCTCTCTATTGCCTTCTCTCCCACTCCCCCTCCAACCTCTCACCTCTCTATTGCCCTCTCTCCCACTCCCCCCCCAACCCCTTCTCTCTCATCCATTCCTGTTGCCCCCCCACCCCCGCCTCTCCTCTCCTTCACACCTTCCCTCCCCCTCTCCACACACTCCTCTCTCTTCCAACAACCCCTTTCTCTCTCTCTCTCTCTCTCTCTCTCTCTCTCTCTCTCTCTCTCTCTCTCTCTCTCTCTCTCTCTCTCTCTCTCTCTCTCTCTCTCTCTCTCTCTCTCTCTCTCTCTCTCTCTCTCTCTCTCTCTCTCTCTCTCTCTCTCTCTCTCTCTCTCTCTCTCTCTCTCTCTCTCTCTCTCTCTCTCTCTCTCTCTCTCTCTCTCTCTCTCTCTCTCTCTCTCTCTCTCTCTCTCTCTCTCTCTCTCTCTCTTCTCTCTTCTCTCTTCTCTCTCTCTCTCTCTCTCTCTCTCTCTCTCTCTCTCTCTCTCTCTCTCTCTCTCTCTCTCTCTCTCTCTCTCTCTCTCTCTCTCTCTCTCTCTCTCTCTCTCTCTCTCTCTCTCTCTCTCTCTCTCTTTCTCTGTGATACTTAGTGAAGTATTGGTGATTGAACCGACGTATCCCGGGATGGCCAAGTTGAGTTACGAGATGGACGTTCTGTCCGTCTATAGTTGAAGCCTGTGTGGAAGCCTGCCAGTGTTGCTGCCAGTGTTGCTGGAGACCCCTGCTAGTGTGTTGCTGGAGACCCCTGCCAGTGTTGCTGGAGACCTCTGCCAGTGTGTTGCTGGAGACCCCCTGCCAGTGTTGCTGGAGACCCCTGCCAGTGTGTAGCTGGAGACCCCTGCCAGTGTTGCTGGAGACCCCTGCCAGTGTGTTGCTGGAGACCCCTGCCAGTGTTGCTGGAGACCCCTGCCAGTGTGTTGCTGGAGACCCCTGCCAGTGTGTTGCTGGAGACCCCTGCCAGTGTTGCTGGAGACCCCTGCCAGTGTGTTGCCGGAGACCCCTGCCAGTGTGTTGCTGGAGACCCCTGCCAGTGTTGCTGGAGACCCCTGCCAGTGTTGCTGGAGACCCCTGCCAGTGTGTTGCTGGAGACCTCTGCCAGTGTGTTGCTAGAGACCCCTGCCAGTGTTGCTGGAGACCCCTGCCAGTGTGTTGCTGGAGACCTCTGCCAGTGTGTTGCTAGATACCTCTGACAGTGTGTTGCCGGAGACCCCTGCAAGTGTGTTGCTGGAGATCCCTGCCAGTGTTGCTGGAGACCCCTGCCAGTGTGTTGCTGGAGACCTCTGCCAGTGTGTTGCTGGAGACACCTGCCAGTATTGCTGGAGACCTCTGCCAGTGTTGCTGGAGACCTCTGCCAGTGTGTTGCTGGAGACCTCTGCCAGTGTGTTGCTGGAGACCTCTGCCAGTGTGTTGCTGGAGACCTCTGCCAGTGTGTTGCCGGAGACCCCTGCCAGTGTTGCTGGAGACCCCTGCCAGTGTGTTGCTGGAGACCTCTGCCAGTGTGTTGCTGGACACACCTGCCAGTATATTGCTGGAGACACCTGTCAGTGTGTTGCTGGAGACCCCTGCCAGTGTGTTGCTGGAGACCTCTGCCAGTGTGTTGCTGGAGACCTCTGCCAGTGTTGCTGGAGACCCCTGCCAGTGTTGCTGGAGACCTCTGCCAGTGTTGCTGGAGACCCCTGCCAGTGTTGCTGGGGACCCCTGCCAGTGTGTTGCTGGAGACCTCTGCCAGTGTGTTGCCGGAGATCCCTGCCAGTGTGTTGCTGAAGACCTCTGCCAGTGTGTTTCCGGATACCTCTGCCAGTGTGTTGCCGGACACCCCTGCCAGTGTGTTGCTGGAGACCCCTGCCAGTGTTGCTTGGGACCCCTGCCAGTGTGTTGCTGGAGACCTCTGCCAGTGTGTTGCTGGAGACACCTGCCAGTGTGTTGCTGGAGACCTCTGCCAGTGTGTTGCTGGAGACCTCTGCCAGTGTGTTGCTGAAGACCTCTGCCAGTGTTGCTGGAGACCCCTGCCAGTGTTGCTGGAGACCCCTGCCAGTGTTACTGGAGGCCCCTGCCAGTGCTGCTGGAGACCCCTGCCAGTGTTGCTGGAGACCCCTGCCAGTGTTGCTGGAGAGACCCCTGCCAGTGTTGCTGGAGACCCCTGCCAGTGTTGCTGGAGAGACCCCTGCCAGTGTTGCTGGAGACCCCTGCCAGTGTTGCTGGAGAGACCCCTGCCAGTGTTGCTGGAGACCCCTGCCAGTGTTGCTGGAGAGACCCCTGCCAGTGTTGCTGGAGACCCCTGCCAGTGTTGCTGGAGAGACCCCTGCCAGTGTTGCTGGAGACCCCTGCCAGTGTGTAGCTGGAGACCCCTGCCAGTGTTGCTGGAGACCCCTGCCAGTGTGTTGCTGGAGACCCCTGCCAGTGTTGCTGGAGACCCCTGCCAGTGTGTTGCTGGAGACCCCTGCCAGTGTGTTGCTGGAGACCCCTGCCAGTGTTGCTGGAGACCCCTGCCAGTGTGTTGCCGGAGACCCCTGCCAGTGTGTTGCTGGAGACCCCTGCCAGTGTTGCTGGAGACCCCTGCCAGTGTTGCTGGAGACCCCTGCCAGTGTGTTGCTGGAGACCTCTGCCAGTGTGTTGCTAGAGACCCCTGCCAGTGTTGCTGGAGACCCCTGCCAGTGTGTTGCTGGAGACCTCTGCCAGTGTGTTGCTGGATACCTCTGACAGTGTGTTGCCGGAGACCCCTGCAAGTGTGTTGCTGGAGATCCCTGCCAGTGTTGCTGGAGACCCCTGCCAGTGTGTTGCTGGAGACCTCTGCCAGTGTGTTGCTGGAGACACCTGCCAGTGTTGCTGGAGACCTCTGCCAGTGTGTTGCTGGAGACCTCTGCCAGTGTGTTGCTGGAGACCTCTGCCAGTGTGTTGCTGGAGACCTCTGCCAGTGTGTTGCCGGAGACCCCTGCCAGTGTTGCTGGAGACCCCTGCCAGTGTGTTGCTGGAGACCTCTGCCAGTGTGTTGCTGGACACACCTGCCAGTATATTGCTGGAGACACCTGTCAGTGTGTTGCTGGAGACCCCTGCCAGTGTGTTGCTGGAGACCTCTGCCAGTGTGTTGCTGGAGACCTCTGCCAGTGTTGCTGGAGACCCCTGCCAGTGTTGCTGGAGACCTCTGCCAGTGTTGCTGGAGACCCCTGCCAGTGTTGCTGGGGACCCCTGCCAGTGTGTTGCTGGAGACCTCTGCCAGTGTGTTGCCGGAGATCCCTGCCAGTGTGTTGCTGAAGACCTCTGCCAGTGTGTTTCCGGATACCTCTGCCAGTGTGTTGCCGGACACCCCTGCCAGTGTGTTGCTGGAGACCCCTGCCAGTGTTGCTTGGGACCCCTGCCAGTGTGTTGCTGGAGACCTCTGCCAGTGTGTTGCTGGAGACACCTGCCAGTGTGTTGCTGGAGACCTCTGCCAGTGTGTTGCTGGAGACCTCTGCCAGTGTGTTGCTGAAGACCTCTGCCAGTGTTGCTGGAGACCCCTGCCAGTGTTGCTGGAGACCCCTGCCAGTGTTACTGGAGGCCCCTGCCAGTGCTGCTGGAGACCCCTGCCAGTGTTGCTGGAGACCCCTGCCAGTGTTGCTGGAGAGACCCCTGCCAGTGTTGCTGGAGACCCCTGCCAGTGTTGCTGGAGAGACCCCTGCCAGTGTTGCTGGAGACCCCTGCCAGTGTTGCTGGAGACCCCTGCCAGTGTTGCTGGAGAGACCCCTGCCAGTGTTGCTGGAGACCCCTGCCAGATATATATATTTATAAGAAATATATACATGAAAAAGTATTTGAAAAACAATATTCTTTACGTTGATTCTTATTTGTTGTATTTATAATATTATATGGCTTGTGAACTTATTTAAGTTACAAGTAACATATTTTCTATTATAAAATGTAAATTAAAGTTTGAGAAAGTTTCGTCAAAACTTGTGTATTTTAAATACCATTGTCACTTACAGGGATGACCTTCATGATGAACTTCGTTTCTTCCAAAATGCTATTGGATCTGTTCCTTCCCCACTTGATTGTTACTTGGTTAATCGGTCACTCAAAACCTTGGCACTGAGAATGGAACAACACATGAAGAATGGTTTAGCAGTGGCCAAGTTTTTGGAGACTCACCCTTGTGTGGAGAAGGTCATTCACCCTGGGTTACCATCTCACCCTCAGCATGAGGTAAGGAAGTGCATTTTCCACTTTAACCGTCGCTTCAAACTTGAAAAATTTGCATTTTAATACTTTTTTTTAACAAGATCTTGCAACTGAAACCAGAAATGATTAGGCTCGGTGTGAATTTTTTAGTTTCTAATTTTAGATAATTATTATCATCACATTTTCAGGTTTTATTGACCCAATATAATGCCTTATATAAAAAAATACATTATATAAAAGCATACTTAACACATTAAAGGTATTGGTTCATTAAACTGTTAGAAACTTTACCATTGCATTATATTTTTGTCCTCGTGGTAATGCAGGGAGGTGAGAGCATATATATTCCCATAGAGCTTAAAAGGCACTACGGGCTCACCATAGCCCGTGCTACTTGGAACTTTTTGTTCCAGGTAGCGAATCTTTAACAACAACAACATGGTAAGCAGGAAATGGAAGAGTCAGGAAAAGAACTGGGAGATAAGGTAAAGAGGAGTAGTGTACTGGGTAGTGCCTCAACCAGTTTTCCTTTTCTGGGTGATTCTGATGCTGTGATGGGAGTTGGTACGTGAAATTATATCAGACAACGATGTGCTGTCATAGAAGATGGTGATCTGTTGTGAGGGATGGTGCAAGTGTACCGGCATAACATTTCACTGTCATAATTGAAACACCAGCTTGATCTTCAGCTCTTGGAGTCCGTTGTTAATACATAAAATGTTAATGTTCAAAATCAATTGTGTGGCGCAATCATGCAACTCCCCGTGGTGATGTGCAAACTTCCTCCTCTCCCAACCCTCTGTTGCAACGTGCCTAGCAACCATGCACAACACCGTGCCTAGCAACCATGCACAACAACGTGCCTAGCAACCATGCACAACAACGTGCCTAGCAACCATGCACAACAACGTGCCTAGCAACCATGCACAACAACGTGCCTAGCAACCATGCACAACAACGTGCCTAGCAACCATGCACAACAACGTGCCTAGCAACCATGCACAACAACGTGCCTAGAACAACCATGCACAACAACGTGCCTAGCAACCATGCACAACAACGTGCCTAGCAACCATGCACAACAACGTGCCTAGAACAACCATGCACAACAACGTGCTTAGCAACCATGCACAACAACGTGCCTAGCAACCATGCACAACAACGTGCCTAGCAACCTTGCACAACAACGTGCTTAGCAACCATGCACAACAACGTGCCTAGCAACCATGCACAACAACGTGCCTAGAGCAACCATGCACAACAACGTGCTTAGCAACCATGCACAACAACGTGCCTAACAACCATGCACAACAACGTGCCTAGCAACCATGCACAACAACGTGCCTAGCAGCCATGCACAACAACGTGCCTAGCAACCATGCACAACAACGTGCCTAGCAACCATGCACAACAACGTGCCTAGCAGCCATGCACAACAACGTGCCTAACAACCATGCACAACAACGTGCCTAACAACCATGCACAACAACGTGCCTAACAACCATGCACAACAACGTGCCTAACAACCATGCACAACAACGTGCCTAGCAACCATGCACAACAACGTGCCTAACAACCATGCACAACAACGTGCTTAGCAACCACGCACAACAACGTGCTTAGCAACCACGCACAACAACGTGCCTAGCAACCATGCACAACAACGTGCTTAGCAACCACGCACAACAACGTGCCTAGCAACCATGTACAACAACGTGATTAGCAACCATGCACAACAACGTGCCTAGCAACCATTCACATCACCGTGCCAAGTATCCATGCACAACAACGTGCCTAGCAACCATGCACAACAACGTGCCTAGAGCAACCATGCACAACAACGTGCCTAGCAACCATGCACAACAACGTGCCTAGCAACCATGCACAACAACGTGCCTAGCAACCATGCACAACAACGTGCCTAGCAACCATGCACAACAACGTGCCTAGCAACCATGCACAACAACGTGCCTAGCAACCATGCACAACAACGTGCCTAGCAACCATGCACAACAAATGCCTAGAGCAACCATGCACAACAACGTGCCTAGCAACCATGCATAACAACGTGCCTAGCAACCATGCATAACAACGTGCCTAGCAACCATGCACAACAACGTGCCTAGCAACCATGCACAACAAATGCCTAGAGCAACCATGCATAACAACGTGCCTAGCAACCATGCATAACAACGTGCCTAACAACCATGCACAACAAGGTGCCTAGCAACCATGCACAACAACGTGCCTAACAACCATGCATAACAACGTGCCTAACAACCATGCACAACAAGGTGCCTAGCAACCATGCACAACAAATGCCTAGAGCAACCATGCATAACAACGTGCCTAGCAACCATGCATAACAACGTGCCTAACAACCATGCACAACAAGGTGCCTAGCAACCATGCACAACAACGTGCCTAGCAACCATGCATAACAACGTGCCTAACAACCATGCACAACAAGGTGCCTAGCAACCATGCACAACAACGTGCCTAACAACCATGCATAACAACGTGCCTAACAACCATGCACAACAAGGTGCCTAGCAACCATGCACAACAACGTGCCTAACAACCATGCACAACAAGGTGCCTAGCAACCATGCACAACAACGTGCCTAACAACCATGCATAACAAGGTGCCTAGCAACCATGCACAACAACGTGCCTAGCAACCATGCACAACAACGTGCCTAGCAACCATGCACAACAACGTGCCTAACAACCATGCACAACAACGTGCCTAACAACCATGCACAACAACGTGCCTAACAACCATGCACAACAAGGTGCCTTTATAGTTAGAGTAGCTGTACGCGTCTGCCAGGAAGCACAAGTTCAGCAGGCACAATTATCTCTCACTTTACTCCAGTGTATTCAAATATTTACTGTATTGTTCCTCAACAAAATAAAAAATCTAAATCTACGTTATTTCTATTGAGTGTACAAAAGGTGAGGTGGGAGACCTGTGAACCCTCCACAGCGGCACCCGACTATAACCTACAAACAACGGAGGATACAAAACGGGCGAACCCAAGCTACCCACCAAACCCAACCAACCTACTCATAGAAAACGTGGCTGTTGGTGAGCCACTAGTTATCATAGTACCCTGTATTGAAGCCGTTCAACCCGTTCTCTCGACAAGTGCGTCTTATTTTGTATGTTATGGTCCCAACGTCGAAGTCCTAACGTAGCGGCTCACAAATATTCGTTTTCTATGCATCAGTTGGTTAGGTTAGGTAGGTGGCTTGGGTTTGTACATTTGTGGTCATGTTAGAACTATGTATTTTGTACGCTGTGGTAAATCAAGAGGACGGGTCCTCGCACTCGCTGTGTCTAGCCGTCTTAGTGTTCCTCTAATGTAATTTCTTGTCTTCTATAAATCACACTTTCCTATAATTCATCTTTCTTGAGATGAAATTTTTAAATGCATATCTTTAAACATTTATTATTGTGATTACTAGTGATCTCTTACTGTGAAAATACTTACAAAGTACTGTAATTAATACAACTATTCCTCCTTGGTATATGAGGAAATGTAGAGGTTTATCTCTCAGAACGTTTGGTAATATGTTTATTGTTTGGGATGTGTTTATATGTATGTATTAACACGATGTACTGAGATTCTCACGGGGTGAGAATAGCTTGAGCTACCTCATCCCTTTGTGTGTATTTTACCTCAATAAACTTATTTCAATGTCAATTTCCTTGGTATATAGATGGCAGTAAACTGTGTTGATGGTGTTTACAGCTGTCGAAGCGTCAGTGTTACGGCCACTCCGGCATGTTCTCCTTCTGCATCAAGGGAAACACTTTAAAAGCATCGACTCACTTTTGCAAGCAGTTAAAGATGTTTACTTTCGCAACTAGCTTGGGAGGGGTTGAGTCTCTCTGTCAACTTCCGTGAGTTAATTAAGGGTTTTGGTTAATATTTGTTTTTCAATTGAGCATTAAATTGGATTATTTTTAGAGTAATTCAGAGTTCCTGAGCCCCATGTGTGCCTCTGTAACCTTTTCCACTACCTCCCACAGCATGGGTATGGTACACGTAATGAATAAAAAAAACTGACATTTAAAGTTAACTTAAATATAAATGCACATCCACTGTGAGGAATCGAACTGTAAGCCAGCTGACAGGTGTTATATGCATGCTAACAACCCGTCCTCTTAAAAATAACGTCGCTTCTGGCTCGTATGCGCGCTATGGCCAAAAGTGGACGTAATTTGAAATGAAATTTCGAATTTCAAAGGGGCGTGACGAGGGTTCCTTCAACCATGTCGTAGTTCAGTCGATTAAGGCAGCGTCTGGGATGCTCTTGGACGCAGGTTCGAATCCTCGTCACGGCCCTTGTTCATCTCTCTTAGAGTTAAATTCTGCCTTTCTTACCCAACTTAACATACTGTCACACTAGCAAATGAAACATATAAATTAAAATTGGCAAAAATCTAACAAAAACTGATGTTTAAATAAAAAACAAAACATTTAGATTAATAAAAATATAAACTAGAAATTACATACCAGTCATTGCAACTTTTCGTTTATGTATTTTCAACAGGTGTGTGATGAGCCACAAGTGTCTGCCAGCAGAGACTAGAGAGAACTTGGGCATCACAGATGGCCTTGTCCGTGTGTCGTGTGGCTTAGAGCCGGCTCACCACCTCATCAAAGACCTTGATCAAGCTCTCAGAGTTGTGGTCAGTGGTAACGTTGATCGAGTCACTCTTAGCTTTGGCAAACTGGTTAGATTAAGTTAGGCTAAGCTATAACTGGTTAGAATAAGTTAGGCTAAGCTATAACTGGTTAGAATAAGTTAGGCTAGGACTGGTTAGATTTTTAGTCTGATCATTATAATATTGTTTAAACATAATTGTTTACTTTTTCCAAAGTTTATTTAACTTTCTGTATTGCATCATTAACCACATATATACAGTTAAACATTACAATTACGCTTAAACAAATCTGGATTATTTTCTCGATTGAAAATGTTATAATTTCTCCCAACTTTGGTACAAGTAAGCATAAAAGTATGTATGAAATTGGATAGAAATAGCATAAATATGTACTACGGGCTCACCATAGCCCGTGCTACATGGAACTTTTTGTTCCAGGTAGAGAATCTTAAACAACATTAAACAAGAAGCATAAATATATAATGATAAATGACTTTTATTGGATGTTAGTACTAAGCTTATCTCTTTTTTCCAGGTCCCAAATGACGAGGAAAGTGTACCAGTAAAATGCCTAGAAGATAATCTAAAGGCCTGTGGGATATAATTATCTAGTGCAATAGACAATGTTTGTGTGTGTGGGGACCAAACATATTTGTGATTATAACTTGATATTGGTTTGGTGTTGGCTTGGGATCTATCAGTCTCCGGAGGGTTATTAAGGTTATTATTACTGGATAAAAAACCCACACTTGTGTATTTGTGAAATTTATGTAAGGAATTTACAGTCTTTCGCACTCTTCTGAGTGTGTGTGAAAGACTTGGTGTAAATTCCTTACATGAGTTTCATAAATTCACAAGTGTGGTCTTTTTTTTTACCCTATGTTATTATGTGTGTGAGAAGACATTACCGTTGCTAATTGTTGATGTTGATGATGCTATTTTGTTATAGTGTTATTGTTATTGTTACGTGGGTAACAAGCACTGCTGCTACTAATTGTAACGTTAGATACATGTCACCATTGTAACACTTCCCACAAAAACTCACCGTAATGGTTGCTAAACTAAACTGGTAAAACTTTAGGCTGTAATAACTGTATTTTGCCAGTTCTCTGGGGTGATAGTCTGCCCTCGCAGCAGAAATTGACGAAACCAGTTATTGTGGGGGGGGGAAGGAGGGGAGAGAAATATCCAAGATGTTAAACATATCTTTGCAATTCTTACACATCAGATGGAAGATCAGTTTACTCATAAACATATAATGCTGCCACCACTCCTGGAAGTTTGATAATTAGGCTAATTGACTCATGAGGAGACCAGACAAATAATACCGAGTGTGAGGGAACTTTAATCTTTTAATACTTACTGTGTGAATGGAATTCCCTTTTAAATTAACTTCATGAATACAAGAGAGAATATATTGACTCATCAAAATGCTCATAAGATCACAGGTGATGTCCAATGCACTTCAGGATAAACCATCCACTAGACAGTGTGATATTGTAATTGCCAGAATTAGGCTGGGGTATCGATATCTATGGAAGGTGGCTGCAGATAATGAATCCCCCAATGGTGAACATTCCAATTGTAAACTATGTGAATAAGAGCTGGGACATACTCACCAACACTGTATCTGTGATTGCCCTGTTATAAGTGACTTCAGACCATATGGTATAAAGTACTTTGAGCTTTGTAATTATTTCATACACTCAGGAATATTAGAAGATATTCTTGTGCTGTAACCAGATTTTGCTAGTAGAGGCTAATACCAGCTTTACACTTCATGTTCTCACCACCACCACCACACTACCTTCACCACCACCACCACCACACTACCTTCACCACCACCACCACCACACTACCTTCACCACCACCTTCACCACCACCACACTACCTTCACCACCACCACACTACCTTCACCACCACCTTCACCACCATCACACTACCTTCACCACCACCTTCACCACCACCACATTACCTCCACCACTACCTTCACCACCTCCTTCACCACCACCTTCACCACCACCACACTACCTTCACCACCACCACACTACCTTCACCACCACCACCACACTACCTTCACCACCACTACCACCACACTACCTTCACCACCACAACCACCACACTACCTTCACCACCACCACCACCACACTACCTTCACCACCACCACCACCACCACACTACCTTCACCACCACCACCACAACCACCACACTACCTTCACCACCACCACCACAACCACCACACTACCTTCACCACCACCACCACAACCACCACACTACCTTCACCACCACCACCACCACACTACCTTCACCACCACCACCCCCACCACCACCACACTACCTTCACCACCACCACCACCACCACCACCACACTACCTTCACCACCACCACCACCACCCCCACCACCACCACACTACCTTCACCACCACCACACTACCTTCACCACCACCTTCACCACCATCACACTACCTTCACCACCACCTTCACCACCACCACATTACCTCCACCACTACCTTCACCACCTCCTTCACCACCACCTTCACCAAAACCACACTACCTTCACCACCACCACACTACCTTCACCACCACCACCACACTACCTTCACCACCACTACCACCACACTACCTTCACCACCACAACCACCACACTACCTTCACCACCACCACCACCACACTACCTTCACCACCACCACCACCACCACACTACCTTCACCACCACCACCACAACCACCACACTACCTTCACCACCACCACCACAACCACCACACTACCTTCACCACCACCACCACAACCACCACACTACCTTCACCACCACCACCACACTACCTTCACCACCACCACCCCCACCACCACCACACTACCTTCACCACCACCACCACCACCACACTACCTTCACCACCACCACCACCACCCCCACCACCACCACACTACCTTCACCACCACCACCACCACCACCACTACACTACCTTCACCACCACCACCACCACCACACTACCTTCACCACCACACTACCTTCACCACCACCACCACCACCACACTACCTTCACCACCACACTACCTTCACCACCACACTACCTTCACCACCACCACACTACCTTCACCACCACCACCACACTACCTTCACCACCACCACCACACTACCTTCACCACCACCTTCACCACCATCACACTACCTTCACCACCACCTTCACCACCACCACATTACCTCCACCACTACCTTCACCACCTCCTTCACCACCACCTTCACCACCACCACACTACCTTCACCACCACCACACTACCTTCACCACCACCACCACACTACCTTCACCACCACTACCACCACACTACCTTCACCACCACAACCACCACACTACCTTCACCACCACCACCACCACACTACCTTCACCACCACCACCACCACCACACTACCTTCACCACCACCACCACAACCACCACACTACCTTCACCACCACCACCACAACCACCACACTATCTTCACCACCACCACCACAACCACCACACTACCTTCACCACCACCACCACCACACTACCTTCACCACCACCACCCCCACCACCACCACACTACCTTCACCACCACCACCACCACCACCACCACCACACTACCTTCACCACCACCACCACCACCCCCACCACCACCACACTACCTTCACCACCACCACCACCACCACCACTACACTACCTTCACCACCACCACCACCACACTACCTTCACCACCACACTACCTTCACCACCACCACACTACCTTCACCACCACCACACTACCTTCACCACCACCACCACACTACCTTCACCACCACCACCACACTACCTTCATCACCACCACCACACTACCTTCACCACCACCACCACACTACCTTCACCACCACCACCACACTACCTTCACCACCACCACCTCACTACCTTCACCACCACCACCACACTACCTTCACCACCACTACCACCACCACCACCACCACCACCACCATACTACCACCACCACCACAACACTACCTTCACCACCAGCACCAGCACCACCACCACCACCACCATACCACCAGCACAACCACCACCACCACCACCACCACCACCACCATACTACCACCACCACCACAACACTACCTTCACCACCACCACCACCACCACCACCATACTACCACCACCACCACAACACTACCTTCACCACCAGCACCACCTCCACTATACTACCACCACCACCACCACCTCCACCACTCCACCTTCACCACAGTAGTGTGGATGGCAGTCCACAGAGGAATTTTTGTTTTGGGGGAAATTCCTCTGTGGGAGCCAGGGTTTTCAGGTAAATTTGAAATTCCCCTGTGGACTGCCAGGGTTTTCAGGCGAATTTGGGGAGTCACAGATTTGGGATTAAGGATTTCTTATGAGCGAGTAATTTCTGAGATTTTAGAAGTTTGTTAAAAGTTCTTATGCTGAAAATAAGTTCATACAACTTTGTTAAAGTTCTTATGGGAGAAATTCAAATTCGTGTTTATGAGCCAGGGTTTTTCAGGTGAATTTGGGCAGTCACAGATTTGGAATTCTTATGATGAAATAATGTCATACGAGTTTGTTAAAGTTCTTATGATGAAAATAATGTCATACGATAATGTCCCTCCCTCACCCCCTTACCTCACAATCTGTGGCGCACCTGTGTTTACCTTATGCCGGCCAGCCAGACGCCGCATGCAGGTTACCTCTTATCTTATCTTATCTCCTCCATAATATCTGGACCGTCCCTCTCTCCTATTTCCTTACAGCTATTTTCCGAGTTTCAAATAATCATAGAAGTTTATTTATATGTTTATGACCGAATTTGTAAAAGGACCATTTTCAGAGAATATTGTCTTAGATGTTTTGTTAAGGAAAACAGACAACTTAGCCATAACATTTAGTTTTATATCCATTTACGGCTATTTCACCTGTAAAGACCAAAATTGAACAGAGCCCAGTTATAGACAGAAATTCGTCAGAGACCAGTTTGTGCCCAAAATTCTCAGAGTCCACTTTGTTAGCAAAGTTAGTCAGAGACAGTTTAAAGCTCAAATTTCATCAGAGTTCTGTTTATGCCTGAAATAATCAGAGTCAAGTTTTTCCCTAAAATTAACAGAGTCCACTTTGTTAGCAAAATTAGTCAGGGACAATTTGAAGCTCAAATTTCATCAGAGTCCACTTTGTGAGCAAAATTCGTCAGAGACCATTTTCAACCCATTTTTCATCAGAGTTCATTTTATACCTAAATTTCGTCAGAGTCCAATTAACAACAGAAATTCATCAGAGTCCAGTTTTCTAGCAAAATTCGTCAGAGTCCTGTAATCTGTAAAAATTTGACAGAGTCCATTTTATACCCAATTTTCGTCAGAGTCCACTTTGTGCCAAAATATTCAAAGTCAAGTTCATGATCGAAATTAATCAGAGTCCAATTAAAGACCCAAATGTGACAGAGACCACTATTTCGCTACTAGCAGTCCAATCCCCCTGAAATTTTAAACAGCCATATTTCAGACCCCGTAAATAAGATCAAAACAGTTAACGAGCTCCAGCTCTTGTCCCCACCTTACTTCCCTCTCGTGTCTTCGGTAATATCCTATCAAATTCCCTGAAATTTATACCCTCTGTATTTCAGACCCCGTAAATAAGATCAAAACAGTTAATGAGCTCCAGCTCTTGTCCCCCACCTTACTTCCCTCTCGTGTCTTCGGTAATATCCTATCAAATTCCCTGAAATTTATACCCTCTGTATTTCAGACCCCGTAAATAAGATCAAAACAGTTAACGAGCTCCAACTCTCGCCCCCACCCTCAAGTCTTTGTTAATATCCTATCAATTCCCCTGAAATTTTTACCCTCTGTATTTCAGGCACCGTAAATAAGATCAAAACAGTTAACGAGCTCCAGCTCTCGTCCCCACCTTAGTTCTCTCTCGTATCTTTGTAAATAACTCATCAATTTCCCTGAAAGTTTTACCCTCTGTATTTCAGACATAGTAAATATGATGTAAACAATTTTAAAACTCTAGCTCTTGTCCTCTGTCCAAGTTCACTCCTGTAAATTCATTACTATCAGTCCAAATCCCCCTGAGATTTAAACACACAACTACATTTTCAGACATAGTAAATAAAAACCAGTTCAGTTATCAAGTTTCAACTCTTGTCCCCCAGCTTAGTTCATTTTGTACAAGTTCTTTATTTTCCAACTAAATCACCCTGAGATTTAAGATCACCTTATTTCTAACGTAGTAAAATTAATCTGGACATTAACCAAGCTCCATTTCCTCTGTCTTAGATCATCGAACATAAATATATCCGATCAAGTCCCTCTCCAGCCTAACTCTTTATCAGAGTAGTCACAAAACCCCAACCTGTGTAATTATCTTTCATCCCCAACGTATCCAAACCTTCAATAATAATCATACTGTATTTGCATATTTTCTCTATATTCAGCTGTGTTCCTCACATTTTTTCCATGTTTTCTGTGTTCATTCCATGTTCTACAAATGTTCACAGCATGCTCAGTTCAAATTTTTTCTACCATTTTCCCCGTATGTTCAGTATGTTCTTTTTCATATTTTCATGTACATCATATGTTCTCTGTATAACTTTTATACTCAATATTCATGTTCTCAATGTTCTTAGCTTGTTCTTCACATGTTCAGTGTTCATTCTTGTATTCCCTAAGTTCCTTATCATGTCTTCATATTCTCTATAAGTTCATATTCCCTGCATGTTCACTCTATTCATCAACTTTTTCTTACATGTTTTCTGTGTTCACCGTATGTTCACTGTGTTCATTCCCCTACTTAACCTCATTTTTTTTATGTTCTTTGTTTCTTTAAACCAATTTGTTTCTTCCATTCACTAACTAGTTCTTTGTCAAATAATATTATACAGCAATACAGTTCCCTCAACAATTTTAGTCACCAAGTTTTTATTTGCAAAACTATGTCAAAGTAATTCTCGTAGTCAACTTAATAGTTCTACCAACCCCGTTCTTAAACAAATCTACACTTTATTCAGTTCAAAATTTACAAAGACAAACCTTTCTTGTGACTTCTTAACTAAAAATCTTTCGCCAATCAACCAAAAAATAGTCAAAGGAATCTTTCCAACACTGTTCATAACTAAACTTATTCCCTAGTCATCAGAAAATAACCGTGTTCACCATGTTTCATTGTCATTTCATAACTAAAATTATCCATCAATCAACAGAAAAAGTCATATTCATCATCATTGTTCCTAACTAAAATTATGTTTTGTCAAGTAAGAAAAATAACCAAAGATATCTTTCATCGCTGTTCTTAACTGACATTATACTTTGGGGAGCACAAAAATAGTCTCCCTCGTCATGTTTTGTCTTTTTCCTTAACTAAAGTATTCATCAGTCAACTAAAAAATAGTTACTTCATCATGTTTCCTTGTCATTTCTTAACTGAAGTATCACTTCTCTCATCTGAAAATAGTCATGTGTAGCCTCTTTCCAACACTGTTCTTAACTAAAATAACCTTTCACTTCGCTAAAATAGTCATATTCATCATTGTTCGTAACTAAAATTATATGTCGTTAAGTAAGAAAATATAGTCAAAGACACTCTTCGAGACATCAAGGACTTACTCAAAGACATCAAAGTTGCACTCAAAGACATCCTTTCAGACATCAAAGACATCCTTTAAGACTTCAATGGGAACTCTTCGAGATATCAAAAGACACTCTCAAACACTCAAAAATTTACTCGCATCCTCAAAGTTATTCTCAGAGTCATCAAAAAGTTTATCTCAGTCATCAAAATGTTATTCTCTAAGTAACCTTTCGTTCATCAGAGAAACTTTCTAAGACATCTTCGTTCATTAAAGTTAATCTCAGAGGCATAAAAGTTATTCTCAGAGCTATCAAAATTATTCTCTATGTTATCAAAAAGTATTTTCTCGTTCATCAAAGTTAATCTCAGAGTTAACAAAGGTAATCTCTAACTCACTCTCGTTCATCAAAGTTGCACTCAAAGACATCCTTTGAGACATCAAAGACATCCTTTAAGACATCAAAGTTATTCTCAGAGGCGTAAAAGCTATTCTCAGAGACATAAAAGTTATTCTCAGAGACATGAAAGTTATTCTCAGAGACATAAAAGTTATTCTCTAAGTAACCTTTCGTTCGTCAGAGAAACTTTCTAAGACATCTTCGTTCATTAAAGTTAATCTCAGAGGCATAAAAGTTATTCTCAGAGCTATCAAACTTGTTCTCAAAGTCATCAAAGTTATTCCAAGAGCCGTCAAAGTTAATCTAAGACATCATCTTTCATCAAAGATATTCTCTCTAAGTCATCAATGTTCTTCTCTAACTCACTTTTGTTCATCAAAGTTGATCTCAGAGTTAACAAAGGTAATCTCTAATTCACTCTCGTACATCAAAGTTGTTTCAAAGACATCAAAGTTATTCTCAGAGTTATCCAAAGATATTCTCATGTCCACAAAAGTTAGTCTGAGCTATCAAAGTTAATCTCAGACATCTCCGTTCATGAAAGTTATTCTCTAAGAGCTATCAAAAGTTATTCTCAGTCATGAAATGTTATTCTCTAAGTAACTTTCCGTTCATCAAAGTTATTCTCTCTAAGCCATCAATGTTCTTCTCTAAGACATAAAAAGTTATTCTCTATGTCATCAAAAAGTTATTCTCTGAGCTAACAAAATACTACTCATGTTCTCAAAGACATTCTCAAAGTCATCAAAGTTATTCTAAGAGCTAACAAAAGTTATTCTCAGAGTCACCTTCGTTCTTCAGAGAAACTTTCCAAAACATCTTTGTTCATCAAAGTTATTCTCGGAGTCATCAAAGTTATTCTCTAACTCACTTTTGTTCATTAAAGTTAATTTCTATGTTATAAAAGTTATTCTCAGAGACCTCTAAAGTTATTATGTAAGACATAAAAGTTATTCTCAGAGTCATCAAAGTTGTTCTCTAAGACATCTTTGTTCATCAAAGTTGTTCTCTAAGACATCAATGTTGTTCTCTAAATCATAAAAGTTAATCTCTAAGTCACCTTCGTTTATTAGAGAAACTTTCCAATCCATCTTCGTTGATCAAAGTTATTCTCAGAATCATCAAAGAGATCTCTAATTCACCTTCGTTCACCAAAAAGTTGTTCTCTAAGACACCTTCGTTCATCAAAGAAACTCTCCTTCTTCCATCATGTTATTCTTTAAGACATCTTCAGTCATAAAATTTCTCTCCAAAATGTAACTAGTTCAGCTTTTCATACCAAACTTGCACTTCTGTTAAAATATATTTTCTTAGTCACTTTACCCTAAAACTGTTCTCAGAACTACACTGTTCAAACCTACGTAACCTATCCTCTCCACCCAATGTTACTTAGTTAACGTAACGTTCCTAAACCTAACTTTACCTATCCTAACTTAACTTACCTTATCTTTACCTATCTTACCTAACTTAACCTGCATAACCTAACTTTACCTATCCTAACATAACTTACCTTACCTTACCTAACTATACCTATCTTACCTAACTTAACCTGCATAACCTAACTTTACCTATCCTAACATAACTTACCTTACCTTACCTATCATACCTAACTTACCTAACCTAACCTAACTTATCCTGCTTAACCTAACTTACCTACATTTACCTAACTTAACCTAACTTTACCTATCCTAACTTAACTTACCTAACCTATCCTGCTTAACCTAACCTAACTTACCTACATTACCTAACTTAACCTGTATAACCTAACCTGCTTATCTTAACTTACCTTACCTTACCTATCTTACCTAACTTACCTGACATAACCTAACTTATCCTGCTTAACCTAACTTACCTACATTTACCTAACTTAACCTGCTTAACCTAACTTACATAATTTAACCTAACTCATCCTGCTTAACCTAACTTACCTTACCTTACCTAACTTATCCTGCTTAACCTAACTTACATAACTTAACCTAACTTAACTTACGTAACTTATCTTACCTATCCTAACCTAACCTAACTTGCTTTACCTAACTTAATCTTACATTCCCAAACTGATGTATCCTAACTTATCTAGTCCAACCAGACATGCTCTAACTTACATAATTATTCCTGCTTGTCTTTTGTGTTTCGTCAATCATTGTCTCATATTCATTTACTCATTTCAAGGGTTAATTTCTCAAATCGACATTTTCGCATTTCAAGTGTTATTTGTTTAAGATTGGGTGTTTAACCATTTCAAAGGATTTTTGTTATATATGGGAATTTACTTGTTTCAAGGGCAAATTTCTCAAATGGTCATTTTTGCAGATCAAGGGTTATTTGTTAAAGTTCATCAAGTTGCTCATAAGTTGTATTTATTATGTTTGTTATCATTTATTCTTATTCCCCAACCCCTTAACCTAACCTCTTGTAATCTTAGTGTATTTAGTAGGTTCTATCATATGTTCTTATTCCCCAACCCTTTAACCTAACCTTTCAGATGTAGTTTATTGTGTTTTTTGACGTATTTGTTGAATATATTATCCTTTTCCTAACCTTTCAGATGTAGTTTTGTTTCTCCTTTTTGTATATTTTTACCCAAACCCACCATTAACTGAGATTAACCATTAGACCCACCATTAGACTGAGATTAACTTTTTGATGACTCTGAGAATAACTTTGAGGATGCGAGTAAATTTTTGAGTGTTTGAGAGTGTCTTTTGATATCTCGAAGAGTTCCCATTGAAGTCTTAAAGGATGTCTTTGATGTCTCAAAGGATGTCTTTGAGTGCAACTTTGATGTCTTTGATTAAGTCCTTGATGTTTCGAAGAGTGTCTTTGACTATATTTTCTTACTTAACGACATATAATTTTAGTTAGGAACAATGATGAATATGACTATTTTAGCGAAGTGAAAGGTTATTTTAGTTAAGAACAGTGTTGGAAAGAGGCTACACATGACTATTTTCAGATGAGAGAAGTGATACTTCAGTTAAGAAATGACAAGGAAACATGATGAAGTAACTATTTTTTAGTTGACTGATGAATACTTTAGTTAAGGAAAAAGACAAAACATGACGAGGGAGACTATTTTTGTGCTCCCCAAAGTATAATGTCAGTTAAGAACAGCGATGAAAGATATCTTTGGTTATTTTTTCTTACTTAACAAAACATAATTTTAGTTAGGAACAATGATGATGAATATGACTTTTTCTGTTGATTGATGGATAATTTTAGTTATGAAATGACAATGAAACATGGTGAACACGGTTATTTTCTGATGACTAGGGAATAAGTTTAGTTATGAACAGTGTTGGAAAGATTCCTTTGACTATTTTTTGGTTGATTGGCGAAAGATTTTTAGTTAAGAAGTTACAAGAAAGGTTTGTCTTTGTAAATTTTGAACTGAATAAAGTGTAGATTTGTTTAAGAACGGGGTTGGTAGAACTATTAAGTTGACTACGAGAATTACTTTGACATAGTTTTGCAAATAAAAACTTGGTGACTAAAATTGATGAGGGAATTGTATTGCAGTATAATATTATTTGACAAAGAACTAGTTAGTGAATGGAAGAAACAAATTGGTTTAAAGAAACAAAGAACATAAAAAAAATTGAGGTTAAGTAGGGGAATGAACACAGTGAACATACGGTGAACACAGAAAACATGTAAGAAAAAGTTGATGAATAGAGTGAACATGCAGGGAATATGAACTTATAGAGAATATGAAGACATGATAAGGAGCATAGGGAATACAAGAATGAATACTGAACATGTGAAGAACATGCTAAGAACATTGAGAACATGAATATTGAGTATAAAAGTTATACAGAGAACATATGATGTACATGAAAACATGACAAAGAACATAGTGAACATACGGGGAAAATGGTAGAAAAAATTTGAACTGAGCATGCTGTGAACATTTGTAGAACATGGAATGAACACAGAAAACATGGAAAAAATGTGAAGAACACAGCTGAATATAGAGAAAATATGCAAATACAGTATGATGATGATTATTGAAGGTTTGGATACGTTGGGGATGAAAGATAATTACACAGGTTGGGGTTTTGTGACTACTCTGATAAAGAGTTAGGCTGGAGAGGGACTTGATCGGATATATTTATGTTCGATGATCTAAGACAGAGGAAATGGAGCTTGGTTAATGTCCAGATTAATTTTACTATGTTAGAAATAAGGTGATCTTAAATCTCAGGTGATTTAGTTGGAAAATAAAGAACTTGTACATAATGAACTAAGCTGGGGGACAAGAGTTGAAACTTGATAACTGAACTGGTTTTCATTTACTATGTCTGAAAATGTAGTTGTGTGTTTAAATCTCAGGGGGATTTGGACTGATAGTAATGAATTTACAGGAGTGAACTTGGACAGAGGACAAGAGCTAGAGTTTTAAAATTGTTTACATCATATTTACTATGTCTGAAAGACAGAGGGTAAAACTATCAGGGAAATTGATGGGTTATTTACAAAGATACGAGAGAGAACTAAGGTGGGGACGAGAGCTGGAGCTCGTTAACTGTTTTGATCTTATTTACGGTGCCTGAAATACAGAGGGTAAAAATTTCAGGGGAATTGATAGGATATTAACAAAGACTTGAGGGTGGAGTAGGGTGGGGGACGAGAGCTGGAGCCCGTTAACTGTTTTGATCTATTTACGGGGTCTGAAATACAGAGGGTATAAATTTCAGGGAATTTGATAGGATATTACCGAAGACACGAGAGGGAAGTAAGGTGGGGGACAAGAGCTGGAGCTCATTAACTGTTTTGATCTTATTTACGGGGTCTGAAATACAGAGGGTATAAATTTCAGGGAATTTGATAGGATATTACCGAAGACACGAGAGGGAAGTAAGGTGGGGACAAGAGCTGGAGCTCGTTAACTGTTTTGATCTTATTTACGGGGTCTGAAATATGGCTGTTTAAAATTTCAGGGGGATTGGACTGCTAGTAGCAAAATAGTGGTGTCTGTCAAATTTGGGTCTTTAATTGGACTCTGATTAATTTCGATCATGAACTGGACTTTGAATATTTTGGCACAAAGTGGACTCTGGCGAATTTTCGGTAAAAATTGGACTCTGACGAAAATTGGGTATAAAATGGACTCTGTCAAATTTTCACAGATTACAGGACTCTGACGAATTTTGCTAGAAAACTGGACTCTGATGAATTTCTGTTGTTAATTGGACTCTGATCATTTTTGGCCTTTACTGGACTCTGACGAATTTTGCTAGAAAACTGGACTCTGATGAATTTCTGTTGATAATTGGACTCTGACGAAATTTAGGTATAAAATGAACTCTGATGAAAAATGGGTTGAAAATGGTCTCTGACGAATTTTGCTCACAAAGTGGACTCTGATGAAATTTGAGCTTCAAACTGTCCCTGACTAATTTTGCTAACAAAGTGGACTCTGTTAATTTTAGGGAAAAACTTGACTCTGATTATTTCAGGCATAAACAGAACTCTGATGAAATTTGAGCTTTAAACTGTCTCTGACTAATTTTGCTAACAAAGTGGACTCTGAGAATTTTGGGCACAAACTGGTCTCTGACGAATTTCTGTCTATAACTGGACTCTGTTCAATTTTGGTCTTTACAGGTGAAATAGCCGTAAATGGATATAAAACTAAATGTTATGGCTAAGTTGTCTGTTTTCCTTAACAAAACATCTAAGACAATATTCTCTGAAAATGGTCCTTTTACAAATTCGGTCATAAACATATAAATAAACTTCTATGATTATTTGAAACTCTGAAAATAGCTGTAAGGAAATAGGAGGAGAGAGAGAGAGAGAGAGAGAGAGGGACGGTCCAGATATTATGGAGAAGATAAGATAAGATAAGAGGTAACCTGCATGCGGCGTCTGGCTGGCCGGCATAAGGTAAACACAGGTGCGCCACAGATTGTGAGGTAAGGGGGTGAGGGAGGGACATTATCGTATGACATTATTTTCATCATAAGAACTTTAACAAACTCGTATGACATTATTTCATCATAAGAATTCCAAATCTGTGACTGCCCAAATTCACCTGAAAAACCCTGGCTCATAAACACGAATTTGAATTTCTCCCATAAGAACTTTAACAAAGTTGTATGAACTTATTTTCAGCATAAGAACTTTTAACAAACTGCTAAAATCTCAGAAATTACTCGCTCATAAGAAATCCTTAATCCCAAATCTGTGACTCCCCAAATTCGCCTGAAAACCCTGGCAGTCCACAGGGGAATTTCTAAATTTTCCTGAAAACCCTGGCTCCCACAGAGGAATTTCCCCCAAAACAAAAATTCCTCTGTGGACTGCCATCCACACTACTCACCACCACCTCAACCTTCACCACCACTATCAGCAGCACCACCACCACACTACCACCACACTACCTTCACCATCACTACCAGCAGCACCACCACCACCACCACACTACCTTCACCACCACACTACCATCACCACCACACTACCACCACCACACTACCTTCACCACCACCACCACCACACTACCTTCACCACCACCACCACCACACTACCTTCACCACCACCACCACCACCATCACTCTACCTTCACCACCACCACCACACTACCTTCACCACCACCACCACAATACCTTCACCACCACCACCACACTACCTTCACCACCACCACCACACTACCTTCACCACCACCACCACACTACCTTCACCACCACCATCACACTACCTTCACCACCACCACCACACTACCTTCACTACCACCACCACCACCACACTACCTTCACCACCACCACCACCACACTACCTTCACCACCACCACCACCACCATCACCACACTACCTTCACCACCACCACCACACTACCTTCACCACCACCACCACAATACCTTCACCACCACCACCACACTACCTTCACCACCACACTACTTTCACCACCACCACCACACTACCTTCACCACCACCATCACACTACCTTCACCACCACCACCACACTACCTTCACCACTACCACACTACCTTCACCACCACTACCACCACCACCACCACCACCATACTACCACCACCACCACAACACTACCTTCACCACCACCACCACCTCCACCATACTACCACCACCACCACCACCTCCACCACACCACCTTCACCACCACTACCAACACCACCACCACCACCTCCCTACCTTCGCCACCACCTCCACCTTCACCACCACTATCAGCAGCACCACCACCACACTACCTTCACCACCACTACCAGCAGCACCACCACCACCACCACCACACTACCACCACACTACCTTCACCACCACTACCAGCAGCACCACCACCACCACACTACCTTCACCACCACACTACCATCACCACCACACTACCACCACCACCATCATACTACCACCACCACCACAACGCTACCTTCACCACCACCACCACCTCCACACTACTACCACCACCACCACACTACCTTCACCACCACACTACCTTCACCACCACACTACCTTCACCACCACTATTAGCACCACCACCACACTACCTTCACCACCACACTACCTTCACCACCACACTACCTTCACCACCACACTACCTTCACCACCACTATTAGCACCACCACCACACTACCTTCACCACCACTATTAGCACCACCACCACACTACCTTCACCACCACACTATCACCACCACCACACCACCGGTCGTGAAGGAAAGCTAGCTCTTAATATAATGATATTTACTTGATTGAATCAAATTACTCGAAGGACCACCTTATTTTTACTGAAAAGGGAAACAGATAACTAGTGTAATAAAATGGACTGAGATACCAGTGTCTGTGGATAATATAATCATCCAGAATTATTTGTTGGACTTTAATGGACGGTAAGAATAATTATTATTCAAGAGTTGAACATTCCCAAACTTCACAAGTGGGGGTTAATACTAGAAGCTGAATTACTCCTAGTACACTTTATTAAGGCTGGTTCCTCCTCGAAAGGGGTTCGTAAAGTTTACTAAGAAATATAATTTGTATAAGTATTCAATAATTTGGTTAATGACAAGATCATATAGTAATAAATGGTAGACAAGAAAATTGTTCCTATCTAAAAGCTCATGAGGCTATAAGAAATAGGATTACATTCCTAGTTCACGTAAATGAAACATAAATTTGAGATATTATTAAATCTCAACAATTTATGAGAAGTTAATTAGTAAATTAACGAAAAATCGGCTGCCTAGCTGTGACAGTGAACGGTAGCATGGTTGGGAGACGGCGTCATCTACAACCTGCTGGAACACAGGACCTGCTAGCGTGGCGTGGGAATTTGTTTCACCTTAGGCTGCTTCAACACACCCTGGAAACTCAATATGGTGTAAAAATTGTTTACACACAGTAGATTATGTCACTATGGGTTAATAGAAGGGGTAAATTAGGTTCACTGGGAACGTACTTGTGTTTAGAGGAGGGAGCGTGGTGTAACGACGAACTAAGGGTAACGTTTACATGTTGACAGGTCAGAACAATCAAACTAAACCACTTAGCGTAAATGTTGTCTGCCGATGTAATCCTTGGATCGCTGATGAAGTAATTATGCACTCCGGGGCCAATTAATAGCAACGGCCGATCACGTAGCTTGCGAAAACGTCACCTCTCTCTCTGTACTTGTGGCCTTCTCAGTGTCTCGTGGCCAAGCTTCCCTCCTCCTCCCTCAACCCGTCTCGCACGCCCAAATATATTTCAGTAGAAACGGAAAATTATTTTCCTTGTAATTGCTCTACTTAATAAATTAATGAGAATAGGGTTGCAATTATAGGGAGTTATATTATTTAAATTCTCGTCAAATAATAATTAATATGAACAGTGTTCTTATTAAACGAGAAATGGAGAGAATTTCTGCTTCCTCCATGTTAGTTTAAGATAACAGATAAACTGTTATATAGTGATCCTTTAGTTCATAACTCATTGCTATTAGATCACTAGTTGTTATATTGTCAGGTATTAATTCTGGTAAAGAATACTGACAAAAGGCGAGAATATTATTAAATTCTCTGGCATGTTGACGATATTTATACCTCTGCTGGGTATTATCTGACGCAATACGACCCCTCCGTGGTGCCTCCTTGCCGTGGTAAGGGGCTCACGTACACCTCCCTGGGACAGGTGTGGGTTGCCTGTGCCCCCTCTTTGGGTGGTGTATGTGCTGAAGGGCACCATGTAGGGGCCTTGTGAGCCATCGGACCACCCCCCTGGAGGGGTCGCTTGTGAGAGGCCGCCCTGAGTGGATGGTTGGGTGTCCAGGCTGGGGCGATAGGGGGACTGGGGTCTTAGCACCAGTGTGGGAGAATGAACGAAGTAGTAGGACTCCCCTGTTGAAAAGGGGGAGCACCGCTGGGGACAACACACCCTTCCTGCACTGGCCCGCGCTCGGCTTCCCTGGCTGCCCTGGTCGGTGGTATCCCTTGGTTTCGGGTCCCATTCCTTATGTATTGGTTTGCTATATGGATGACGACTTGACTACTCCTGACCAGGCTCATGGGGTGGGCGACCAGGCCCCAGAGTCGGACCGTCCTTGAAGACCGGGATCTGTAGCCTCCACTACAGAGCCCGGTTTACCCCCAGACCGGACTCTTCCTCCCTGCTCCCCTCCCTCCTCTGTGGTTGGGTCGTGCTCCAAGCCTGCTGTGGTGACCGTCTCGTCCCCTTGCACGGCTCCATCTCTTCTTGTGACTACTGCACCTTTTGACCCGTCTCTCTCTATGGGTTTTCATCGCCGTACCTGCCACGGCCGCTCTCGTATGCTCCCTTCCCATCCTACTTCCTTCCATGCTTTGTTTGGTCCTGCTACATGGACTAAGTACTTTGACCTCCAACCTTTGGACTCAACTCCTCCTGATGATTTTTCCCTTCATAGGCATCTTGTCGACTCCGTGGATGCCTCTGTCACCTTCAACCCCACTCATCTTGGTACCCATGTCGTTGCTGCTCCTTCCCAGGATGCGGCCACTCACTTGGCCGCCTTATCCTGCCTTGGTGAAACCCCTGTTTGGGTCTCGAAGAACACCCGGTTGAACGCCAGTGTGGGCACTGTTCTCCTCCCGCACCATGTTGCGACCGGTGTTAGGGATCTCAGGGACTGCCACGAGGATATCAAGCATGTCCTCGAGGCCCAGGGTCATTCTGTCCTCCAGGTGGATACATTTACTCGTCCCCCTCGTGGTCATCGCCGTCTGCCTCTTCGGGTTGTGAAGGTTACCTTTGATGGTAGGACCCTTCCATCCTCTGTTATTCTTGCTGGTGCCAGGTGCTCCGTTCAGGAGTAAGTTCCATCTCCTCGGCTCTGCAGTAAGTGCTGGAAGTTTGGGCATGGTACCCTCAAATGCTCTAGTCCTGTCTCTCTCTGTCCCCTGTGTGGAAGCGAGGGTCACTCTAAGTTAGAGTGCACTTCTCCCCAGGCCCGCTGCCTCAATTGCGGTGAGGCCCACCCTATTTTCTCCCGTGCATGTATTCGTTACAAATTTGAGGGGGCTGTCCTCAGCTTGAAGCACCTGGACCGTTTGTCTTTTCCTGAGGCTCGGCGCCAAGTTCATTGTCTCCCCTCTTTCGCTGGTGTCTCCTTTGCTCGCGTGGTGCGCTCTTCCTCTCCTCGTCCTTCCCGCCTTCCTCAGTCTCACAACCGTTTCCGAGCCTTAGACCCGGACACGCCCACCACCACCTCCCCTGTTTCCCTCCGTTCTGTCCCGAAGGGTCCCCCTCCTGGTTCTCTGTCTAGGGCTCCCCTTCTTTCTACCCAGTCTGTCACGTCTCCTGTGTCTTCTTTATCCTCTCCTTCTAGTCCTCCTTCCCGTCCTTCTCCTCCATCTCTTGGCTCTCCACGCCGCCTGACTGTGCGGGCCGACGTCCATCGTTCTCCTGATGGTTGTGTTGCTCGCTCTCGATCTTCTTCTCCTATCGAGACACTGGAGTCTGTTGCCCAGTACGTTGCTGCTGGGACGCCTGTATCTTTGAGTCAGAAGCGGAAACCTGGCTCTTCTCCTTCCTCCTCCCCTGTCGGTGAGAAAGCTTCGCATTCTTCTTCACCCCCTATCTCTGATTCTATCATTCCTTTCCCTCCCGCTTCGGTGGTGGTGCCCCCTGTTCCTACTGTTGGGGTTTCTTTAGTCCCTAGTTCCGTCTCGGTTACTGCCCTTGCTGAAGTGCGCTCCCCTCTTTCTGCCCCCCCTCCTCCCCTTCCTTCTCCTCCAGACCCTGCTCGTCCACCTCTGGTCCGTCCTCCCGCTTCTTGCCCTCCTTCTTTACTCAGTTTGCCCATGCCCCCTAACCCTGACTTCGCTGACCCTGATCCTGACTGTGCTTTTTTAGCGTGCTGTGTTCCTTCTTCACCTTTGTTTCTTCTTTGCTCTCTGTTGCTCTCCTCTCTCTCTTTGCTGATGTCTTTTCTCCAGTGGAACATCCGTGGATTTTACGCCAATTTCCTTGACCTCCAACTTCTCATTTCACAGTTTTCGCCCCTTTGTATCTGTCTCCAGGAGCCGATGCTTGGTTCTCGTCCTGGTCGCTTCCGTGGCTATTCTTTTCTCTCCCCTCCCCCAGCTATTGTTGGGGTCCATTATTCTTCTGCTCTCTTGATTCGTTCCGATGTTCCCTTTGTCCCCTTACTTTTTTCCTCGCCTCTCCACTGTTCTGCCGCCCGTATCTTTGTGCGTAGATGGTACACGGTTTGTTCTATTTATCTACCCCCCACTGTCCCACTTTTTCTTCCCGATCTTAAACACCTCCTAGACTCCTTGCTGGAGCCTGTGCTCCTGCTGGGTGATTTCAATTGTCGTCATGCCCTTTGGGTTGATGTGCTGACAAACACCTCAAGGGTTCAAGGGTCGCCTCCTTGAACCTTTCATCCTCTCTTCTTCCCTGTCCCTTCTTAATTCTGGTGAGCCCACTCATTTGGACTCTCGGACTCGCTCCCTTTCTTGTCTCGATCTTTCTCTGTGCTCGTCATCCCTTTCCTTAGATTTCGGGTGGCGAGTCCTTGATGTCCTCCATGGCAGTGACCATTTTCCTATCCTTGTCACTTTTTTCTCCTTTCGCCCTCCTCTCTCCTTCCCTAGGTGACGGTTTGCCGAGGCTGACTGGCGCCTCTTTACTCTCCGTGCTACTATTTCCGACCTCTCCGTTTTACCTCTCCCTCGCGCACTCCTTCTTTTTCATGACACTGTCTTTGACGCTGCCTGCACTCTATTCCTCGCTCTTCCTCTCGGGGAACGCGGAAGTGCGTTCCCTGGAGGAGTTTGAACTGTGCTCGGGCTGTCCACCGTAAGCGTGCAGCCTGGAAGAGACATCGCCGCCGGCAGACGGTTGAGTCTTTTCTTTTGTTTCGCAAGGCGAGTGCGGTGGCCCGTAGGAACATCCGTGCGGCTAAACGTGTTTGCTGGGAGTCTTATGTCTCCACCGTTACGTCCAAAACTCCTCTTCCACTGGTCTGGAAGCATATCCGCAAGATTGTGGGTAAGTTCGTTCCCGATGTCTCACCAGTCCTTCGCCTCCATGATGCTCTTGTGGCGGACCCGTTGCAGGTTGCGACCGAACTGGGTTCCCATTTCTCCTCTGTTAGTTCTAGTTCTCATCTCCCCCAATCCTTCCTTCTTCGTAAGCCTCTCCTTGAATCTCATCCTTTAAATTTCTGTACTTATCTTCATCTTCCCTATAATGATCCCTTCTCTCTCTCTGAACTTCAATCTGCCCTAGCCCTTTGTGGTTCTACGGCGGCGGGCTCCGATGGTATTCATCATGAAATGCTTCGCCATCTCCCTCCGTGCACGTCTCAGTATTTACTGAGTCTGTACAATCAGGTCTGGGAGTCGTCGTCAGTCCCTGAAGACTGGCTCGATGCTGTTGTCCTCCCTGTTCGGAAACCAGGATCTCTCGGGTCATCCCCAAAGGACTTCCGCCCTATTGCCCTCACGAGTTGTGTCTGCAAGGTCTTTGAACGTATGGTTAACGTTCGTTTGATGTGGTTCTTAGAACACTATCGCCACCTCTCCCCTTCTCAATTTGGTTTTCGTAAATGCCGCAGCACAACAGATGTCCTGGTGAACTTGGAGGTCTATATTCGTACAGCTTTTGCTGCGAAGACCTCTGTTGTTGCCGTCCTTTTTGACTTGGAAAAGGCTTACGACACTACCTGGCGGTATCATATTCTGTCTCAACTTCATTCTTTTGGCCTTCGTGGGAACCTCCCTCTCTTCCTCCTCTCATCGTTCCTTTCGTGTGCGGCTTGGTACTGCTCTCTCTGCCCCTTTTCAGCAGTATGAGGGTGTACCCCAGGGTAGTGTTCTGAGCACTACTGTTTTTCTAGTTGCCCTCAATGGTCTTCTTTCCTCTCTTCCTTCTGGCGTCTTCTCTGCTCTCTCTGTTGATGATCTTACCTTTTGCTGTCGGGGTGATGCTTCCCCTCTCCTTCAACGGCGGCTTCAACTTGCGATTGATGCCGTGTCGTCTTGGGCCACCGATCATGGCTACAAGTTGTCTGCGTCTAAGACTTGTGCTATGTGTGAGATTTTTTCTACGCCTACCTCCCTGAGGAGGTGGACTACAAGTTTGAAGACTGCTCACGGCAGTTAAGCATGAGTCCAGTAGAAAAAGGAAAAGCGAGAGCAAACCGCCAGGCCTCCACCACCAGGGGTGAAAACTTGTCCACAATAGGCCGCTGGCTCCTCCTAGTTAAACAGGATGTTAAAACTAATAAAGGGTAACCGACGGGTTCTCACAATCAAATATTTATATTTGATGTGGCGCTATGAATTGGAATTCGAATTCCCAAGAACAGCCGTCATATCAAAATCACAACAACATTTAATAATAATATGCAGAAATATTGTGGAATAATATGGTTGAAGGAAAATAATATAATGTTTAATGAAGATAAGTTCCAGCTCATGCGCTATGGAAAAAATGAAAATATAAAAACGGAAACCACGTACAAAACTCAGGCAAATCATAACATAGAATGAAAAGGCAATGTAAAGGATCTGGGTGTACTCATGTCGGAAGACCTTACCTTTAAATAACACAATAAGGTAGCCGTCACAACTGCAAGAAAAATGACAGGTTGGATAACAAGAACTTTTCACACTAGAGATGCTATACCGATGATGATACTTTTCAAAACGCTTGTGCTCTCTAGAGTAGAGTACTGCTGCACAATGACAGCACCTTTCAAAGCTGGAGAAATTGCTGACCTGGAGAGCGTGCAGAGATCCTTTACTGCTAGAATCCACTCAGTAAAACATCTAAACTATTGGGACCGACTAAAGAGCCTAAAACTGTACTCCCTTGAGCGCAGGCGGGAGAGGTACATAATAATTTACACGTGGAAAATATTAGAGGTGCTGGTCCCAAACCTGCACACAGAAATAACATCACATGAGACCAGAAGACATAGCAGGATGTGCAGAATACCCCCGTTAAAAAACAGAGGTGCAACTAGTACTCTGAGAGAGAACTCTATCAACATCAGAGGTCCGAGACTGTTCAACACGCTTCCACTACACATAAGGGGCATAACTGGCCGACCCCTCACAGTGTTCAAGAGAGAACTGGATAAGCACCTCCAAAGGATACCTGATCAACCAGGCTGTGACTCATACGTCAGGCTGCGAGCAGCCGCGTCCAACAGCCTGGTTGATCAGTCCGGCAACCAGGAGGCCTTGTCGACGACCGGGCCGCGGGGACGCTAAGCCCCGGAAGCACCTCAAGGTAACCTCAAGGTAAGGTAAGGGTTGACATCAAAGACCGTTTTCTATAACATAACAATTTATTAATAACAAGAGACTAACTACTACATTACCGAGTTTCCGTTACGTTAATGTCCATCCAGTGGCACGATAACAAACAGCTAAATAGCAACCCATTGCTGTGAGGCTGCATACTGAACTAACCTGAACACAGGTGTGCCCACTGATGACGCAATATTGCAAATCAAAGAAAAATATCACAGACTAAGTTACACCACAGCAAATGGTTACGTTATTGTCCATCAAGTGGCATTTGCAACACAGCTATTCTACAGCCCCTCGAGAAGTGACAGCAGGCTCCATCTTGCTGACACTTCGGGCTGACAACATGAACTAACTGAACAAATGAAGGATATCCACTGAAGACAAAGACACAAGCAGGCAATCAATAGTGTCTCGGTTTCCCTGACAGCTACTATAATCACAAGCTTAGGGGTCCTCCCGCCCCCCAGGAGAGACCCACGTAACTAGGCGGGTAGTCCAACAGTGACCCCCCCCCCCTATCACAACCCAGTGTGAACACTCTTTGCAACTCCCTGCAAGAAGTTGCACTGTTGTGCAACTTCTTACCTTACACTTACCCATACCTGATCAACCAGGCTGTGACTCATACGTCAGGCTGCGAGCAGCCGCGTCTAACAGCCTGGTTGATCAGTCCAGCAACCAGGAGGCCTGGTCGACAACCGGGCCGCGGGGACACTAAGCCCCGGAAGCACCTCAAGGTAACCTCAAGGTAAGGTTGTAAACCGTAACAAAGACAGGCAAGGCGGGATTCTGGGACACAGCTCCACAAATCCCTAGATGACTCTACTCTCGTCACCAGACGACAACCAAAAGAAATTGCCTTAAGTGATTAATTACGTTAATTGACTGATCGCAGCAGTCAGCAACAAAGTACTACGGTAATTACAAACAATTGTCTCCCTCTAGACAACAACATTATGATACTCTACGTTAATCATTAACACTTGTCTCTCTCTTGTTAGCAATAACTCAAACTTATATTACATCACACTTGACTCCCAGCAAGTATTCAGTGAGTAATTTTCAATTAAGGTCAAACGGACCCCTAATTACATCCCCATTGAGTTACGTTAACTAAGCCTACCCTAACTTGGTAGCTTCTCAACAGTCTGTGTCAAAAATTTACTAGTGAGTGTTAATTACCCTAATTAATTCCCTAATTAATTCTGAGCAATTAATTAACTGTCACCAGGACCGATAATTAATCATCCATAAATACGTCTCACTCCGCAGTACCTAAGCAGGTCTCATCAAACACTGTGAATTCACGGGAAAGGAGTTAATTACCCCTAATTAACAAGATGTGCCACTAATCCACTGTCCTCAGACAGGATATGATTAATACAACGATTTATTCTAGCTCCATGACCTCGCTTTACCAAGTCATCGGAGCTCTCCAATGTTAATTACTCCACTAATTAACCTGAGCCACTAATTGCTATACCCCAGAAAGGTAATTAGTCTCGAGCAAATTACGTTAACACAAATACTGACAGCCTCTGACGGATCCTCTCCCACTATGTGAATTCATGATGAGAAGGCTAATTATATAATTAGCTGGAGTGGTCAATTAGTTGTCACACGGACAATTAATTGCTCCCGAGACGTATCTCACTCAAGCTCAACGCTGTTCTCTCTCATAACAGCCCTCACTCACTCCACAATAAGTGTACACCCCTTATCCAGTTAATTCCCCAATTAATTAACTCACTGAATCCTTAAGTCCTCAAAACAACTTAAAGAAACAAAGTAACCCCAGCGTTACATAGGTCACACTACAATGGCATGCAACATCATAAAAGCATTGCCCACATATGGTTGCGGCTACTGCAACTCGCTAATTACTGTGCCCACACAATAATGACACACGGTTGTGCAACACACAAGAGTATACCAATATTACTGCCCCCCCCCCTTATCTTGCACCCGTTGCAAAGGACTACTGTGAACACACACACTTACCTCAGCAAGGCAATTAACCCATCAATTGCCTGCTCTCATTAAGTACGGTGAATTCCCCTGAATAATCCTAGAGGTTCCTTAAACCCTCAACACAGTTCCTAGGGCAATAATATTGTATAAACTGGTAACAACACTGCACAAACCTGCAACACAATGATGCCGTCAGCATACCCCACATGCTAATGACATCATTAGGCAATCAGTCAGCAATCACATCTACTGACTCACCACACAACACAGTACATAAACATGCAAATGAACACATAGAAATGGCATTCACATAATCAATGAAAATTATATCATCAGGTAAATGAAACTAACTACACAGACCTCAGGGCCCCACTGACCTCCCTGCAACCGGGCCTGCCTACCTCTAATGATTATAATTTTACATGCTGGTACTCTATGGCATTAATCCAGTCTGAACGATTATATAGAATCGACAGGCTGGATCACTTATATGGTAAATCTCTACACTGACCGGTTACATACTCTAGTCAGACTACTATATATACATTATGATACTACAGTGTGGTCCCGTGTATAACATCTATCTCCAGGTACCGACCTACCAATCACCTGGACCCTACTGACAGCTGTCACTCAGCTGCTTCTCTAGCCTGGCGAGGCTCTGAGACAACTCTTACCGGGAACTTCCACCGGTACTCATTACACTGTACACAATGATAATAGTACTCACGTCTTTCTCATTTTTTTTCTCATTTCCCAGGTCACTACCACTCTAGCTGTCAACACTTAGCTTGCTTGCTACTCATGCGTCGACAAGATGTGGCCCTAGGCTGTCCCGGGAAAGTGGCCAAGGCATGTGGCCACCGCGTGGCCCACAGCGCCCCTCCCGAGCTGAGAGGGGGGGAGGGTGGTAGTAGCCGGCGCGCGGGCCTGAGCCGAGCCGAGCGGCTGGGTGGCCTGGGGGTGGCCATGGGTAGCGCATGACATCATAGCACACCACCCGGCTGAGCTGGTGCGCGGGGTGGGGTGGGGTTTGGCCGCGCGGGTGGCCTGGGTGGGTGCCCCCCCCCCCCGAGCAGCTGGCCAAGGTGGGTGGCCGCGGGCGGCCTGGGGTGGCCGCGCACATGGGTGCCTCGGGCTGGCAGGCTGCCGCCCACAGGAGTACACACGCGGATGGGGAATCACTAACAACCCCATCAAACCAGAGCCTGCCTTGCTCTACACTGGGGTGACAATGGCCGGCGGCGTCCCCACACTGACGCAGCCTGGCGGAATACAAAAGTCCAACAGGGGCCTGTAATATCACACTCACTTACACTGCCCAACACCAATTGTCCATTGCCACTAGACAGGATGCTCAGACCCGAGGGATGAGGGATCAATCTGATACACCATGAGGCTCTGCCATCTGCCTCATGGGTTAACACTGCAACTGTCTCTTAGTTTGTTACATCGGCCCCAATTTCACGCAAATTTGGGCCTAGACACAACCCCTGATGGCAGGAGTGCCATACTCTATAAGTAATTTGGACGACAGAAGCGATTAACGGGGGGGGGGGGGTGGAGGTGGCCGGCCTGCCACCTCAACCAGTCACTTCTTCCTCTGCTTGCCGCCCAATTCAAACTGACTCCCTGGCGGGCAGGGAAACTCAAATACCCATACCTCCCTCCTACCTTGTTATGACCAATCAGTCTGGAGCTGGCACGGCTCCCTCGTGCCACTCCCAATCACAGCCCTTCGCGCCAAAACTCGGCTTAGAACACAGATGCCTAAACCAATCACATGCCTCCGTCACCCTCGGGCGTCCTGTGACGTCACAAGGAGGGGGAGGCCTAAAAGACAGTGGCGTACTGTCTCCCATGTTGGGGTTGCAACGTTCACTCCACTCTCCCCTCCACCTCTAACGGTTTTAGTCAAGTACCTCCTCATCCTATTTCACAGAAACAGGAAAATTTCTGTAATTCTCTCTACAGAGCAATCATAGACTTCTAACCAATCCCAACCGAAAGTCCTTAACATAAGCTTTCATTCAACACCCCACAAGTATATGTTAGTTTGAAAGCTTCAGTTTCTAGAGTGACTAGCCTAATCTAGAAATTAGGAAAACTAGCTGAGGGAATCTAGATCCCTCACACTATGACTTTTACTGGAAGCATTTCGTTCTTCGTTCCTCTTTGTCGCTTTATGGTCATCCCATTGTGTACAGGGATTCCGCTAAGCTTTTGGGGTTAGTCTTTGACACTCGTTTGTCTTGGTCAGCCCATATCTCTTACCTCCGAGTTGAATGCTCTAAGGCCCTTAACCTCCATAAGGTTTTGTCCCATACTTATTGGGGAGCGGATAGGCACACGCTCCTCTATTTGCACTCCTAACTCGTCCTGTCTAAACTCGATTATGGTTGCCCTGCATACTCTTCTGCTTCTCCTTCTACTCTTTGCCGTCTTGATGCTTTGCACCATACTGGGTTGCGTCTCAGCTCTGGTGCCTTTCGTTCGACTCCCGCCCTTAGTTTGTATGTTGACACTGGCTTTCTCTCTCTTTAGGACCGCCGTGATCGCTACTGTCTTCGCTGTCTTGCGCGGTCCTTCCAACATCCTTCCTCTCGCCTCTGTCTTGCATTGACTTTTCCTCCTCCTGTGGTTCCTGTTCCTCTTCATTGTCTCCCACTTTCTGTCCGGTTATTTCGCTTACAGGATTCTCTTTCTGTTCATATTTCTAATGTTTCTCCTCGTATTGTTCCTTCCTTACCTCCGTGGAGAGTCCCCCTTCCCAAGTTTTGTACGTCCTTGACTTGCATTACTAAAGTCTTTACCCCTCCTACAATTCTGAAAAGCCTCTTCCTTGAGCACTTTTCTTCGCACTCCCACTCTATTTCCATCTTCACCGATGGGTCTATGTCTGTGGACGGTGTGGGCTACTCTGTTGTTTTTCCCTGACCGTACTTATATGTGTCGCCTCCCTTCGGAGGCTAGCGTCTTTACGGCAGAACTTTATGCTATTCCCTATGCTCTTCGTCTCTTGCTTTCTCATTCTCATTCCTCCTTTGTGGTTGTAGTTGACTCTCGTAGTGCGCTCATGGCTCTAGGGTTCTTTAATCCTGTCCATCCGGTGGTCATCGAGATTCAACATTGGCTGCTTCTTATTTCTAGTAAATTTAAATCAGTAGAGTTTTGCTGGGTTCCAAGCCATATCGGTGTTTCTTTCAATGAGCGTGCGGATGCTGCCGCTAAGGAAGCTATCCGTTCTTGTCCCATCTCCCGTACAGGTATTCCTTATTCCGACTTTTATCCTGTTATTCATTCTTCCATTCTTGCCCGTTGGCAGGGTTGTTGGTCCTCTGTGGTAACAAGCTGTGTACTCTGAAACGTAGTGTGTCCCCGTGGCCTTCCTCCTGCCACCGTAACCGACGGTGGGAAACTGCTTTAGCACGGCTGCGGGCTGGTCATACCCGCTTAACCCACGGTCACTTAATGGAGCGCCGCCCTGCTCCTTATTGTCCGAATTGCGTTGTCCCTCTTACAGTTGTGCATATCCTTGTTGAATGTCCTGACTTCCAGGACGAGCGTGTGTCTTGCTTTCCGACCGTCCCTCGCAGTCACTTGTCCCTCGATAGAATTCTAGGTGAATCGGATACTTTTGATATCGTTCGCCTTATGCGTTTTTGTTCTCGTATTGGCATTCTTGGTGATATTTAGCGCCCTCTGATTATTTCGCACTTTGATGGTGCTATATAGCCTTCCCGGTTTGGTGCCTTCTTTTGATAATTACCTTACCTGACGCAATACGATCCCTCTATGTGGGAAGAATTTGGTAAATGACGCACAGATAGGAAAATATTAATTTATGTTAATTCTACATATTAGTAGGATTACACACAGAAATCACGATTGCGTGATGCATCAAATGAACAAATCCACAAGGGCCGTGACGAGGATTCGAACTTGCGTCCGAGAGCATCCCAGACTCTGCCTTAATCAACTGAGCTACGACATGGTCAAAAGGAGTTGAAACTCTGGTTTAGCTTGAAAGTTGAAAGGCTCTGGTTTGAAGCACCAGTCTCTTCAGAGGCGTGGGTTCGTATCCCACCACTACCACCATTGTAACACGGGGGGGGGGGGGGAGGTATCGGCTCTACCTCCGTCCCTTCCAAGGGATCCCAGAGTTACTCTAGCCGAGCCCCACGCCACGTGGTCTTAGCCGTTCGATCGGCTAAGATTCTACAGTCCCGTGACGCTGTACTAGACTTCCAGCAAACTCAAGGATCTCCTTCTGCTGCTACCACCAGACCATTAACCCGAAGCGTCAATTAATCGGGGTCTGGACTGATTAATCAATCATTAAAACCTTGGGGCTTGATCCCCAAAGTACTCGGAAGGAGAGATGAATCTACGTTCAGTGTGGGAATTACAGAAACAAGGGGATATATATTAGCTCTTACTTTGCTAGGCTTACGACCCAAGTAAACTCTGACTCGTGGAGACCACGTGACAAGGACATGCAAAATTATACATGGAAACAATAAAATACAGAGAACAATCTAATTATTTATTTATGCAAAATCTAAACAAAAACTAAATAAAATCACTCCCTAACTGAACACTTCCTGTTGAGGCATGAAATGAACTATTTACCTATAACAACTCTTAGCAACTGCACCTTGCCTTATGCGACCAGCTGATGGAGTACTGATCTTCTGGAGAGGTGAAGATGGCTGCCCTCCCCCAGTCGCTGCCTAGTCCACACTGTCTACCTAGCTCCCTCATCACTAGCGAGAGCTAGGCAGTATCAATCCACCAGGTTACTAGTTTACTAGGCAAGGTTTAAATTGAACAACTAATCTCTGTTGTACTGAACAACCCAGATGGTTGTACTCTTATAAACTGACGGTAATTGCACAGGCATCTTAGGGAAAGGCTATTTCCAATTACAATATGGCTATTTGAAATTTGTGAATTACTAAATATGGAGGGCTTTGGTGATCCTGAGGGAGCCGGTCGGCCGAGCGGACAGCACGCTGGACTTGTGATCCTGTGGTGCTGGGTTCGATCCCAGGCGCCGGCGAGAAACAATGGGCAGAGTTTCTTTCACCCTATGCCCTTGTTACCTTGCAGTAAAATAGGTACCTGGGTGTTAGTCAGCTGTCACGGGCTGCTTCCTGGGGGTGGAGGCCTGGTCGAGTACCGGGCCGCGGGGACACTAAAGCCCCCGAAATCATCTCAAGATAACCTCAAGGAGATCCTTGACCCAGGGTCGTTAAGATTCATCGCATCAGAGGCTAGTCCTCTGCTAGTGACGTCACTGACGGTGACTTACTCATTATTCCGACAATTAAGAATACTCTTGATACTTGAACAGGTATATTGTTGACTACATTTTGAATGAAGACTTGAATTTCTCTAAATTACCGAATTTTGTTAAACAATTCATATATGTTGCTTTAAGACAAAGGCGGCGGCCATCTTGTAATCTTAACCACTAATCCCTAGAGGGATGACCTTTCTCTGCTTGAGTCAGGTCCACTACCGTCTGACTCCAAACTTTCAGAACTACGCGGTCTCCATGTCTATGAGAACCTATACTGAATAATTCCCTACAACAAACCCAGTTTGTTACACCACCTTCACCACCACCACCACCTTCACCACCACCACCACCCCACCACCACACCACCACCATCACCACCACCACCACCACCACCACCACCACCACCACACACCACCACCACCTCACCACCACCACCACACCACCACCACCACCACCACCTTCACCACCAACACACCACCACCACCATCACCACCACCACCACCACCACACACCAGCACCACCTCACCACCACCACCACACCACCACCACCACCACCACCACCACCTTCACCACCACCACCACACCACCACCACCACCACCATCACCACCACCACCACCACACCATCACCACCACCACACCACCACCACCACCAACGTCACCACCACCACCACCACAGTCACCACCACCACCACCACCACACCACCACCACCACCACCACAGTCACCACTACCACCACCACCACCACACCACCACCACACCACCACAACACCACCACCACCACCACACCACCGCAACACCACCACCACCACCACACCACCACACCACCACCACCACCACACATCAGGGCGGCTATACACACATCCTTCAAGACGGGGCAGCAGTTTGTGAAGACATAAAGCACCTTCACGACGCGACTCTTGCCTCGCGTGTCTCTCTGTAAATATGAATCGAAAGATATTACGAAATGATGGTCATATTTTTCCTGTTCAAGTCTCAATGGTTGAACTGACGGGGTGTTGGTGGGCATGTTATACCCCGGAGTGTGACACCATAATATTGGAAATATGCGCAAAGAAATCACATTATCCTGAGGTATCAATGAGGTTTAAAGCCAAGTGCTTTGGAGCTCCCGATGCGGAGGTTCGAATCCACTTAATGGTTCCTACTGATTTTCTGGCTGAATAGTTGTGTAAAGTTATGACGGACCTCGGCGCCATCTATGATCCAGGTTCCGAGTCATAATAGTTGACCCTCGCATTAATATTAGTTTCCCATCTTGTGGTCTGCTGTTCTGGGAGGTGATGAGGTACTGGTGACTGGTAACAGGCGGCAGGGAAGTACTGTTCACGGGTCGACCTTGGCACTCCTTGGTGGGAGTGTGCTAGCCAGAGGGCTGGTGGACTCGGCAGTCCACTGAAGTCCACTACGGGGCTCACCATAGCCCGTGCTACTTGCCCGCTCCTGTGCCAGGTAAGTCTACTACGGGCTCACCATAGCCCGTGCTACTTGCCCGCTCCTGTGCCAGGTAAGTCTACTACCCAGGTATGTCCACTACGAGCTCACCAGAGCCCCTGCTACTTGCCCCGCTCCTGTGCCAGGTAAGTCCACTACGAGCTCACCAGAGCCCCTGCTACTTGCCCCGCTCCTGTGCCAGTTAATTCCACGACGGGCTCACCATAACCCGTGCTACTTGCCCCGCTCCTGTGCCAGGTAAGTCCACTACGAGCTCACCAGAGCCCCTGCTACTTGCCCCGCTCCTGTGCCAGTTAATTCCACGACGGGCTCACCATAACCCGTGCTACTTGCCCCGCTCCTGTGCCAGGTAAGTCTACTACGGGGCTCACCATAGCCCGTGCTACTTGCAACCTCTTGTTCCGAGTAACTGAAGCTAAAACCTGGACACCAAACCTCCAGGAACACATCCCAACACTCTGGCAATGTCTTCTCTACACGCGATCTCTCCATCAACCTTTCTTCCGCCTCGGTGGTACCAGTGATCAGTTATCCTCGTGTTCCGTGTTATTATTTTGTTCCCCAGACTGTCTTGCTAACCTTCTGTTCTTCACGATGGTGTTGTTTATCTTACGTTCTACAAGCTTTCTTCCCTTGTCTTCAGTCCTCTTGAGTTCGTTGCTAATCTACCAGTTCTCCAGGCTTTAGCTGCTAAGTTCTCCTCTTACGGTAGTGATTAACGTCCTGTAAAGTGTTATTGGCGTCCTTCCAAGAAGGCCATCTTCTCTGTGTTAAGTACCGGCCTCAGACTCTTCCTTCAGTGTGTAAAACATTCACTAGATTTTATGCCACAAAATTCCTGTGACGATGTCCGCCCTGTCAGTAACGTTTCTTAGCATCCTTAAGTATTCTTATGACAGGCTTGTGAGCTGGTGTCATGTTCCCAGACCATACACACACTTGTGTCATGTTCCCAGACCATACACACACTTGTGTCATGTTCCCAGACCATACACACACTTGTGTCATGTTCCCAGACCATACACACACTTGTGTCATGTTCCCAGACCATACACACACTTGTGTCATGTTCCCAGACCATACACACACTTGTGCCATGTTCCCAGACCATACACACACTTGTGTCATGTTCCCAGACCATACACACACTTGTGTCATGTTCCCAGACCATACACACACTTGTGTCATGTTCCCAGACCATACACACACTTGTGTCATGTTCCCAGACCATACACACACTTGTGTCATGTTCCCAGACCATACACACACTTGTGTCATGTTCCCAGACCATACACACACTTGTGTCATGTTCCCAGACCATACACACACTTGTGTCATGTTCCCAGACCATACACACACTTGTGCCATGTTCCCAGACCATACACACACTTGTGTCATGTTCCCAGACCATACACACACTTGTGTCATGTTCCCAGACCATACACACACTTGTGTCATGTTCCCAGACCATACACACACTTGTGTCATGTTCCCAGACCATACACACACTTGTGTCATGTTCCCAGACCATACACACACTTGTGTCATGTTCCCAGACCATACACACACTTGTGTCATGTTCCCAGACCATACACACACTTGTGTCATGTTCCCAGACCATACACACACTTGTGTCATGTTCCCAGACAATACACACACTTGTGTCATTCCTCAACGTATATGCCAGAAGCCAGAAAATCAATGTAACATTGTTCGCAGATCTAGACAATCATGGGACAATATACCTGGGAGATTTTAATGCTAGACATATTACGCTGGGAGACAGTACTAACAACGATAATGGATGCAAATTTATCAAATATGTTTATGACAACAGATTAACCGTGTATACTACGGATACCCAACTCATTTATTGGGAGGCAGGCTTGATTATGTAATGGGTAGAAACCTTGTGCAAGATAGGATGGAATTTTCGTTGGTAAATCACTTGGTTAGTGATCACTATGCAGTTTCTGCTTCCTATGGGGTACAGTGTGATGTACCTAATAGACATCAGAGACGGAAAATGAATATTCCGTATGGCTTGCATGACCACTTTATTAATTGTATATCAAAATGGTATCAAGATTACACAATAACGAATGTACAAGCCTTCTCCAGATATCTCGTTGATACGGTTACTACCTACTATGAAACATGGGTGTGTTGGGGAACAGGTCGTAAGGCTAGCAGAAGTGGGCAACACCTACCACCACCCAAGTGGGTCCTTGACCCCGTATTTGTTAAAGAACATGAACGAGTAAAGCAACTTGGAGATACGTACAAACGAACCAAAGCACAAGGTGACTTGCAGGCATTTCTAGTTGCAAATAGAGAGGTGAGAGACATGAGCAACGTTATACGTAATAAACATTGGGAAGAGTTCCTACAAAGTATAAATGAGCAAACAACACTTGTTGAAGTTTGGGAAAAGATACGAAAAATCTCTAGAAGCAGCCCAACCAAACCACTGCACCACAGCCCACTAGAACAAGCAAACATCCTTCTTGATCAATGGGCACTAACATCGAGCTACGACTCACTCCCAATTAACATACAGCACAAACTTGATGACACACGCCCCAACAGACAACGAACCATCAATCTTGCCTGTACAGCTATCGACGTGTCGGACCTTAATGATGTAACTGAATGAGAATTAAATCATGCACTAAAGATGGGAAAATCAACTGCTCCTGGAGAGGATGGTATTACTTACAGTCTAATGAGATTAGTCTCACACGTACCAGGTAATCCACTATTAGTGTTGTACAGAATGAGTTTACGTGAAGGAGTATTACCTGATGCTTGGACAAAGAGTGTCATTGCTCCCATCCCCAAACCACACTCAGATAATTATAGACCCATATCTCTAACATCGTGTGTTTGCAAAGTGCTTGAACGTATTGTTCTTAACCGACTCATGTATCGTATACAGGGGCACCTGTCACATCAACTGTTTGAATTTATGCCTGGGCTCAGTACACAACACTGTTTTGCTGAGTACTTCGCACATATTGAAGCTTCCCCTCAAACAGTCTTCATCGACCTAGCAGCAGCTTTTGATACAGCAAACAGAGAAATCATACTAGAACAACTTGCCGAGCTGGGAATACAAGGAAAATTACTGAAATGGATAAAGGGCTATTTGTCTAATCGAACAGCATATGTTTTGTTTAATGGTGTTAAAAGCACAGAGAGCAAACACTTTGAACTGGGAACTCCACAAGGAGGGGTCCTCAGTCCCTTGTTGTTCAAAGTTCTGATGCATAAACTTATTAAAGATCTTCCAACTAATAATGAAGACACTGTCATTTGTTATGCTGATGATATATGTTTACAAGCTGCCTCCGAGCCTAGAATGCAAGTTCTGCTCGACGCTTTTGCTACTAGAGCTGAGGAATGTGGCCTCCTTATCTCTGTACAGAAAACTCGTGCCCTCATTCCATGTGGTATTCCACCAGCCAATTATCATATAGATGGGCGAGCAGTTGAGAACTGCGAGTCTTACAGATACCTTGGTGTCCCCATTAACGACCCTGGGTACCTTTCTTCTCTCAATAGGAGACTTTGGGAGAGATTAAAGCTCTTGCGGGTCCTTGTTGGTGTCAATCATGGACTTAACGTGAGACTTGCTAGAATGTTTTATGTATCATTTATACGCTCTGTGATTGACTACAATGCTCTACATCTCACACTGTATACTGACAAAGAGCTGAAATCTCTTGAAACCTTGCAAAATGAAGCTATGCGTCTCATCCTTGGGGCTCCAAAGTCCACGAGAGTAGTTAATATGAGAGCAGAGTTAAAATTACCTACCATAAGTGAGAGAATTTTGTCTATTAGCACAGTTTTCGGCGTGAAGGCATTGAGTAGATCTAGACAACACATGAAGTTTCAAGCTAAACTTTCCAATATGCTGCACTCACCTGAGGTCTATAAAAGAGGAACGAAATCTGATTATGTATATTGGTTCTACAAGGTAGCCAACTCCATCAAAATATTAAATATGTACCCAACTCAATTTATGGATAATCAGCCAATTAATCCATGGGATAACTGGGATCTATCAGTTGATTTTGTAAATGCGCCCAAGAAAGATAGTGTGCACACTACATCATTAAAACAGTTAACGCTGAAAAGCATCACTGAAAGTACTCAGAGTATGGGTAACGATGTTTATCAGTGCTATACCGACGGCTCTGTAGAAGAAGGTGGACGATGTACCGGATGTGCATGTAACATATTTGAACAATCTTCTCTCGTACATACAGCAATGAAGCGCGTCAATGACTGAGCAAGTACAACTCAACCGAACTTGCAGGCATATACCTTGCCACTGAACTTTTAAAAGACAAAGGCAGTGGACTTATATACTGTGACTCGCAGAGTGCACTCCTGGCATTGAACGCACATAGTAGTGACACCCAGAAAATAGTCAGTGATATTCGAATGAATGTTTTAGCTGCCAAAGAAAACAGATTTGAGATTAAATTCCTATGGATACCATCACATGTTGGCATCTCAAGGCATGACACTGTTGATATGCTTGCTAAGTCAGCCTGCAGAAAACCAGTGGTAGAAATTGATATGGGTGTTTCATTAGCAGTGACAAAGAGAACACTTAAACAAATATCTAATGAAAATCTCACCGACCTAACAAATTCTCAAAGACCTGAAAGTTGTAGCATTAAATATTATGATAGATATCGTGAGGAGACATTCACATATGGGACTAATAGAACAAGAACCCGGCAATGTGATGTTATAGTGGCCAGAATACGCCTGGGATATAGACGTATCTGGCAGCTTTCTCAAAACCCAAATGTCGAGTACACAATGTGTCAACTTTGTGAAAGAGAAAACATGCACTCTCTTGAACATTATATTGTAGAATGTCCCATATTGTCTGACTTTCGCCCTCCTGGGCTAAGGTATGCTGAACTCTGTAATTACTATATGAGTACTGGAACACTTGATGATATATTGGACTTGTATCCAAGATTGACCATGTAATATATCAATTATACAATGTGTATATATGATGTAACTATATAACCTGAGCTTGTAAAAGCACCTTCATCACCTTCAGTGATTAAGTGCTTAATTGCACACTAGTTTCTTTATCAGCTATCTCACCCTGTCAGAGTAAATGAGACAAATGTATGTGAATGCATTTGTGTGTGTGTATATATGTATGTATATGTGTGTGTGTGTGTGTGTGTGTATGTATATGTATGGGTATAGAGTATATATGGAAGTTGATCAGAATTACATTTCACCTTTGTGAATGTACATTAATGACACTATGTAAAAGACACATCAAACACTTTATGTAGGGCATACGTAAATCTGTGTATCTATGTAATTACGTATGAAGGTTAGCTTAGCATTTTAAAAGCACCGAATCACCTTCTGTGGTTGAGTGTTCAATAAACCCTTGAACTATATGTTTAACACTTCTCTAACCCTGTCCATGGAGGACAGAAGAAAATGTATATATGCTGGTTAGCATTGTAACTGTGTGGCCACGTCTGTGGTAGAAAATAATAATAATAAAAAAAAAAACATGTGTCATGGTCCCAGACCATACAAACACCTGTGTCATGTTCCCAGACCATACACACACCTGTGTCATGGTCCCAGACCATACACACCTGTGTCATGGTCCCAGACCATACACACACCTGTGTCATGGTCCCAGACCTCCTCACGACACAACACTCCCGGCTACCAACACCCACACAGGAGCCTCCACTGTCTACGGTGAGGTACTGTGACTCCCACACTCACTGCCCACGATCTCATACTTACTGTGAACTGTGTGTGCTGCTTTTACTCCACCAGTTACCTGAGGAGGAGCAGGAGGAGTTGGAGGGAGCTCCTTACTACACCTCACTACACATCTTAGTAACAGTAGTGGCACAGTAGGGGGAAACAGCTACACACTCCTGACTGTGGCTATTTTTTCCTGTACACTTGGCCATTTTGTCCTGTACACTTGGCCATTTTGTCCTGTGCTTTGACACGCGACCAAATACTTCAGAACACTTAACAAAGCCACCAGATACTTCGGAACACTTAACAAAGCCACCACATACTTCAGAGCACTTAACAAAGCCACCAGATACTTCAGAGCACTTAACAAAGTCACCAGATACTTCAGAACACTTAACAAAGCCACCAGATACTTCAGAACACTTAACAAAGCCACCAGATACTTCAGAACACTTAACAAAGCCACCAGATACTTCAGAACACTTAACAAAGCCACCAGGTACTTCAGAACACTTAACAAAGCCACCAGATACTTCAGAACACTTAACAAAGCCACCAGATACTTCAGAACACTTAACAAAGCCACCAGGTACTTCAGAACACTTAACAAAGCCACCAGATACTTCAGAACACTTAACAAAGCCACCAGATACTTCAGAACACTTAACAAAGCCACCAGATACTTCAGAACACTTAACAAAGCCACCAGATACTTCAGAACACTTAACAAAGCCACCAGAGACTTCAGAACACTTAACTAAGCCACCAGATACTTCAGAACACTTAACAAAGCCACCAGATACTTCAGAACACTTAACAAAGCCACCAGAGACTTCAGAACACTTAACTAAGCCACGCCCTCAACATATAACATTATTAGCCTCTCCCGCACCAGTTCACTCCCCACAGTGATTACCTCTCAATAAGGTAAGTAACAATAAAGCAGATAATGTTTAACTTCAACACTGTTAAAATAACACAACATTTCATGACAAGAAAATGCATGAAAATATATTACGAGAGATGTGGCAACACTGCTGAAGGCGCACGGCCTGGCTAGTGTAAACACAACAGTGGATGCAGGGACCGCAAGTGTAAACACAACACTGGATGCAGGGACCGCAAGTGTAAACACAACACTGGATGCAGGGACCGCAAGTGTAAACACAACACTGGATGAAGGGACCACAAGTGTAAACACAACACCGGATGCAAGGACCGCAAGTGTTGGTGGACCGCAACCGCAAGTCCACTGCTGGTGGAAACACCACCTCTACTCTCCAGCAACACTCACTGGTCTCCAGCAACACACTGACTGGTCTCCAGCAACACTCACTGGTCTCCAGCAACACACTGGCTGGTCTCCAGCAACACTGACTGGCCTCCAGCAACACACTGACTGTTCTCCAGCAACACACTGACTGGTCTCCAGCAACACACTGACTGGTCTCCAGCAACACACTGACTGGTCTCCAGCAACACACTGACTGGTCTCCAGCAACACTCTGACTGGTCTCCAGCAACACACTGACTGGTCTCCAGCAACACACTGGCTGGTCTCCAGCAACACTGACTGGTCACCAGCAACACACTGACTGGTCTCCAGCAACACTGACTGGTCTCCAGCAACACACTGACTGGTCTCCAGCAACACTGATTGGTCTCCAGCAACACACTGACTGGTCTCCAGCAACACACTGACTGGTCTCCAGCAACACACTGACTGGTCTCCAGCAACACACTGACTGGTCTCCAGCAACACACTGGCTGGTCTCCAGCAACACACTGGCTGGTCTCCAGCAACACACTGACTGGTCACCAGCAACACACTGACTGGTCTCCAGCAACACTGACTGGTCTCCAGCAACACACTGACTGGTCTCCAGCAACACACTGACTGGTCTCCAGCAACACTGACTGGTCTCCAGCAACACACTGACTGGTCTCCAGCAACACACTGACTGGTCTCCAGCAACACACAGACTGGTCTCCAGCAACACACTGACTGGTCTCCAGCAACACACTGGCAGGTCTCCAGCAACACACTGACTGGTCTCCAGCAACACACTGGCAGGTCTCCAGCAACACACTGACTGGTCACCAGCAACACACTGACTGGTCTCCAGCAACACTGACTGGTCTCCAGCAACACTGACTGGTCTCCAGCAACACACTGACTGGTCTCCAGCAACACACTGACTGGTCTCCAGCAACACACTGGCTGGTCTCCAGCAACACACTGGCTGGTCTCCAGCAACACTGACTGGTCTCCAGCAACACTGACTGGTCTCCAGCAACACACTGACTGGTCTCCAGCAACACACTGACTGGTCTCCAGCAACACACTGGCTGGTCTCCAGCAACACACTGGCTGGTCTCCAGCAACACACTGACTGGTCTCCAGCAACACACTGACTGGTCTCCAGCAACACACTGACTGGTCTCCAGCAACACACCGACTGGTCTCCAGCAACACACTGACTGGTCTCCAGCAACACACAGACTGGTCTCCAGCAACACACTGACTGGTCTCCAGCAACACACTGACTGGTCTCCAGCAACACACTGACTGGTCTCCAGCAACACACTGACTGGTCTCCAGCAACACACTGACTGGTCTCCCGCAACACACTGACTGGTCTCCAGCAACACACAGACTGGTCTCCAGCAACACACTGACTGGTCTCCAGCAACACACTGGCAGGTCTCCAGCAACACACTGACTGGTCTCCAGCAACACACTGGCAGGTCTCCAGCAACACACTGACTGGTCACCAGCAACACACTGACTGGTCTCCAGCAACACTGACTGGTCTCCAGCAACACTGACTGGTCTCCAGCAACACACTGACTGGTCTCCAGCAACACACTGACTGGTCTCCAGCAACACACTGGCTGGTCTCCAGCAACACACTGGCTGGTCTCCAGCAACACACTGACTGGTCACCAGCAACACACTGACTGGTCTCCAGCAACACTGACTGGTCTCCAGCAACACACTGACTGGTCTCCAGCAACACACTGACTGGTCTCCAGCAACACACTGACTGGTCACCAGCAACACACTGACTGGTCTCCAGCAACACTGACTGGTCTCCAGCAACACACTGACTGGTCTCCAGCAACACACTGACTGGTCACCAGCAACACACTGACTGGTCACCAGCAACACACTGACTGGTCTCCAGCAACACTGACTGGTCTCCAGCAACACACTGACTGGTCTCCAGCAACACACTGGCTGGTCTCCAGCAACACTGACTGGTCTCCAGCAACACTGACTGGTCTCCAGCAACACACTGACTGGTCTCCAGCAACACACTGACTGGTCTCCAGCAACACTGACTGGTCTCCAGCAACACACTGACTGGTCTCCAGCAACACACTGACTGGTCTCCAGCAACACACTGACTGGTCTCCAGCAACACTGACTGGTCTCCAGCAACACACTGACTGGTCTCCAGCAACACTGACTGGTCTCCAGCAACACACTGACTGGTCTCCAGCAACACACTGACTGGTCTCCAGCAACACACTGACTGGTCTCCAACAACACACTGACTGGTCTCCAGCAACACTGACTGGTCACCATGCAGCAACACACTGCCTGGTCTCCAGCAACACTGACTGGTCTCCAGCAACACACTGACTGGTCTCCAGCAACACTGATTGGTCTCCAGCAACACACTGATTGGTCTCCAGCAACACACTGACTGGTCTCCAGCAACACACTGACTGGTCTCCAACAACACACTAACTGGTCTCCAGCAACACACTGACTGGTCTCCAGCAACACTGACTGGTCTCCAGCAACACACTGACTGGTCTCCAGCAACACACTGACTGGTCTCCAGCAACATTGACTGGTCTCCAGCAACACTGACTGGTCTCCAGCAACACTGACTGGTCCCCAGCAACACACTGACTGGTCTCCAGCAACACACTGACTGGTCTCCAGCAACACTGACTGGTCTCCAGCAACACACTGACTGGTCTCCAGCACCACACTGACTGGTCTCCAGCAACACACTGACTGGTCTCCAGCAACACACTGGCTGGTCTCCAGCAACACACTGACTGGTCTCCAGCAACACACTGACTGGTCTCCAGCAACACACTGACTGGTCTCCAGCAACATACTGGCTGGTCTCCAGCAACACACTGACTGGTCTCCAGCAACACTCTGACTGGTCTCCAGCAACACACTGACTGGTCTCCAGCAACACACTGACTGGTCTCCAGCAACACACTGGCTGGTCTCCAGCAACACTGACTGGTCTCCAGCAACACACTGACTGGTCTCCAGCACCACACTGACTGGTCTCCAGCAACACACTGACTGGTCTCCAGCAACACACTGACTGGTCTCCAGCAACACACTGACTGGTCTCCAGCAACACACTGACTGGTCTCCAGCAACACACTGACTGGTTTCCAGCAACACACTGACTGGTCTCCAGCAACACACTGACTGGTCTCCAGCAACACTGACTGGTCTCCAGCAACACACTGGCTGGTCTCCAGCAACACTGACTGGTCTCCAGCAACACACTGACTGGTCTCCAGCAACACTGACTGGTCTCCAGCAACACACTGACTGGTCTCCAGCACCACACTGACTGGTCTCCAGCAACACACTGACTGGTCTCCAGCAACACACTGACTGGTCTCCAGCAACACACTGACTGGTCTCCAGCAACACACTGACTGGTCTCCAGCAACACACTGACTGGTCTCCAGCAACACACTGGCTGGTCTCCAGCAACACTGACTGGTCTCCAGCAACACACTGGCTGGTCTCCAGCAACACTGACTGGTCTCCAGCAACACACTGACTGATCTAAGGCAACACACTGACTGGTCTCCAGCAACACTGACTGGTCTCCAGCAACACACTGACTGATCTCCAGCAACACACTGACTGGTCTCCAGCAACACACTGACTGGTCTCCAGCAACACACTGACTGGTCTCCAGCAACACACTGACTGGTCTCCAGCAACATTGACTGGTCTCCAGCAACACACTGACTGGTCTCCAGCAACACACTGACTGGTCTCTAGCATCACACTGACTGGTCTCCAGCAACACACTGACTGGTCTCTAGCATCACACTGACTGGTCTCCAGCAACACACTGACTGGTCTCCAGCAACACACTGACTGGTCTCCAGCAACACACTGACTGGTCTCCAGCAACACACTGACTGGTCTCCAGCAACACACTGGCTGGTCTCCAGCAACACACTGACTGGTCTCCAGCAACACACTAGCTGGTCTCCAGCAACACACTGGCTGGTCTCCAGCAACACACTGGCTTGTCTCCAGCAACACACTGGCTGGTCTCCAGCAACACACTGGCCGGTCTCCAGCAACACACTGGCTGGTCTCCAGCAACACACTGGCTGGTCTCCAGCAACACACTGACTGGTCTCCAGCAACACACTGACTGGTCTCCAGCAACACACTGGCTGGTCTCCAGCAACACACTGGCTGGTCTCCAGCAACACACTGGCTTGTCTCCAGCAACACACTGGCTGGTCTCCAGCAACACACTGGCTGGTCTCCAGCAACACACTGGCTGGTCTCCAGCAACACACTGGCTGGTCTCCAGCAACACACTGAATGGTCTCCAGCAACACTGACTGGTCTCCAGCATCACACTGACTGGTCTCCAGCAACACACTTGCTGGTCTCCAGCAACACACTGACTGGTCTCCAGCAACATTGACTGGTCTCCAGCAACACACTGACTGGTCTCCAGCAACACACTGGCTTGTCTCCAGCAACACACTGACTGGTCTCCAGCAACACACTGGCTGGTCTTCAGCAACACACTGACTGGTCTCCAGCAACACACTGGCTGGTCTCCAGCAACACACTGACTGGTCTCCAGGAACACTGACTGGTCTCCAGCAACACACTGGCTGGTCTCCAGCAACACACTGACTGGTCTCCAGCAACACACTGACTGGTCTCCAGCAACACACTGACTGGTCTCCAGCAACACACTGGCTGGTCTCCAGCAACACACTGACTGGTCTCCAGCAACACACTGACTGGTCTCCAGCAACACACTGACTGATCTCCAGCAACACACTGACTGGTCTCCAGGAACACTGACTGGTCTCCAGCAACACACTGACTGGTCTCCAGCAACACACTGACTGGTCTCCAGCAACACACTGGCTGGTCTCCAGCAACACACTGACTGGTCTCCAGCAACACACTGACTGGTCTCCAGCAACACACTGACTGGTCTCCAGCAACACACTGACTGGTCTCCAGTAACACACTGACTGGTCTCCAGCAACACTGACTGGTTTCCTCTAAAAGTCTTCAACTATAAGAAGCCTTAACATACAGGACAGACGTACAGTAATTCCATCTCGTAACTGAACTTGGTCATCCCGGGATACGTCGGTCCAATCACCAATACTTCCCTGGGTATCACAGAGGAATCAGTCTCCATTGACTCATCCCACTTGTTCCCACTGGAAGAAGTCTTGAGTTCAGAGTGAACTAATTCCTGTCGACCAAAGTATTATTGTTGTTGTTGATTTGGGGGCGACGACGATCGTGGGATCGGATGCGCCCCGGCGTACCCTTGATGGGTTAATCGCGAAGCCTGGAAAAGGTGGAACACCAAGCCAACTCGCGAAACGAGTGCCGCCAATCACTAGAAACTAATATGCCATACAGCAAATATACGCACAGTCAGGCAGATGATTGGGGAGTCCTAGGAGTCCCTCAGGGCGACAAGCACCGGCCCCGCTCCACACAGAGAACACTGGGCAGCAAAACCAAAACTCTGCCCACAACTAAAACGCAAAAAGTCATCCAGTGTTCCCCGGCAGAGCAGAAGCCGGCCGCCCACCACGGCTGAGGGCACACCAGGAGCCCACCAAGCAACCCGTTCTCGCACTTTCTTATAGTCAATATTGACCTTTTAAATACGTGCATATGTGACATACTAATTTATTGTGAATATTTTAGTTTACCTTGAAAAGCTTCATAGAAAACACCGACCTTAACTAACCTTCTTAGTATATTAAGATAAGCATCTTATTGCTTCGTAATTACAATTATTACTGAATGTATACCTATAATAGGTTAAGTAATAATTGTAATTACGAAGCAATAAGATGCTTATCTTAACATCCTAAGAAGGTTAGGTAAGGTCGGTGTTTTCTATGAAGCTTTTCAAGGTAAACAAAAATATTCAAAATAAATTAGTATGTCACATATGCACTTATTTAATAAGTTAATATTGACTTAAAGAAAGTGCGAGAACGGGTTGCACCAAGACCCACCAACCCCTGGCACCTCTCGGCCAAGCCGGCCCCCGAACACCGTCACCCCGCCTGGAGAACCAGCCAGAACACGCCAAAAAAAATCTATCAACAATCCCGTGACCCAAGGCGATATGTGCGCCAGGCGTCGTACAATCGGACCGCTGAAGAGGGATGCCAAACGGCAGTAGCAAAGCCAAAAAGCGAAAACAGGACGTCATCAGGCGGCTCCCAGGCAGAGGAGGTATCCAGACGTCCACTCGGCGTCAAGGAACCAGGAGTCCGTCAACCAAGGTACCACCCATATCTCTTCTGAGGCGTTACAATCGAATAGAAAGAGGGTAACTACACAGGTGTCAGTATGATCAGAGCTTTACACCGGGGACTAGAAAATTGGGTCGGGTGCGCTCAACAGATGGCGTCGACATCGTCACAGTACTGTGTACCATCGTGATGGGAGCGCAAACCATTGCAAAGGGAGCGTGAACCATCGTTTTGGGAGTACGAACCGTATTTTTGAGATGTAAACCTTAATTATGATTACAGGAACTTTACCAACTTGCAAGTGATGCTTATTGGCTCCTGTTAACCTAACAGACCAGTTTAGACAGACAGAATAATACCTCAGTCCAAACATGTTAGACAAATATAGTAATAAGGTTGGATGGATATAAATAAGAAATGTCTCAACTAGGTCAATATGTCTTTATCCGTTTCAATTATTTTCATATTCTTATTATTGCGAACTGAATCTTTCTGATTCAGAAATAAACTTTCTTATTTTCAAGTTAACTTTACCGAGGAAATCATCCGGAAGCTTCGGCCTAGAGGCCATCACAACCGTAAACAGATGGAAGTTAAATTAGGTTATTAATGAACGAATTCCTGACCATGTGAATTATTTTAGTATATTGAAAACTAATATTAGCATGAGAGTCATCACTATGCTCCCGTGTGTTGACTTCCTAATGCAGCAGAACCGTAATATACAACACAAACATCAAGTTAGTACCGTAGTTACCAACTTGGTAACTACAGCACGGTATATATATATATATATATATATATATATATATATATATATATATATATATATATATATATATATATATATATATATATAAACTGAAAACTCACACCCCAGAAGTGACTCGAACCCATACTCCCAGAAGCAACGCAACTGGTATGTACAAGACGCCTTAATCCACTTGACCATCACGACCGGACAAAATGAGGTGATAGCCGAGGCTATTTGAACCACCCCACCGCCGGCACTCGGATAGTTATCTTGGGCATAGCATTTTACCAAATCACCTCATTCTTAGGGGCACACGTGAGGAACACAAATGCGAACAAGCCAGAATGGTCCCCTGGACAATATGCAACTGAAAACTCACACCCCAGAAGTGACTCGAACCCATACTCCCAGAAGCAACGCAACTGGTATGTACAAGACGCCTTAATCCACTTGACCATCACGACCGGACAAAATGAGGTGATAGCCGAGGCTATTTGAACCACCCCACCGCCGGCACTCGGATAGTTATCTTGGGCATAGCATTTTACCAACATAGCATATCATTTTGTCCGGTCGTGATGGTCAAGTGGATTAAGGCGTCTTGTACATACCAGTTGCGTTGCTTCTGGGAGTATGGGTTCGAGTCACTTCTGGGGTGTGAGTTTTCAGTTGCATATTGTCCAGGGGACCATTCTGGCTTGTTCGCATATATATATATATATATATATATATATATATATATATATATATATATATATATATATATATATATATATATATATATATATATATATATATATATATATATATATATTAATATAGGGGGGTACTACCACTGGTGCAATTATAGGGACCCACAGCCTCAGAGAAGGGAACACAGAGCATTCAGGGAAAAACTTGCCATTTAACTCTGAATACGTAAGGGTGTTCGCTTCTCCTACCACCCCCATTTTTTTTATAGTGTACACTTTATTATGCAAGGTTATACAGTTACATATCTGATTTTATACAAAAAAATTACATTTAGAGGACACAAAAAAAAGTTCGCTTCCTAGAGGCTGTAGATTTCCTCGAACTCCTCCGACGCCGGGCATGAACCGAGGATGCAGCGAGCATTCCCCCTCTGGATCGCGACACTGAGGCGCTGAAAGAGAAAACTTGCTACTCTAGGGTCTCTTGTGGTGTCAATGAGCTTGGAACCAAGATCCTTAAGAAACCTTGCACTCTCTCCCCATATATATATTGTGACGGTAACGCGTTGGTGTTCGGCTGTTTAAGGCTAGGGGTATGGCCTCGTCACATAGTTATAAAAAAAAATAGAAAAACTGGAACTTCGTCTGTGGTAAGGTAAGGAGAAGACACACAAAACACAAGTAAAACTTTAACAATGAAATTTTAATGACGTTAAATAAATCAAAACATGAAAATAATGCACAAACAAATTCTTATAATAAAATCAATCAAAATAATAAGAATACTTAAATGACACAATGAAAAGTTACGTTAAGGCAAAATAACAAGAAGTGCAATACAAAAGTTAAGTGGGAAGTGCTGGAATATTGGCTTAAAGCCACCACCTCTCTCAGTACACTCTAGAGTCTAGCTGGGAGGAGTGCTGGCTACGAAAGCACTGAACATTCTGAGGACTAATGTTGGGGCGACCCCAGACATCAGGTAGTATTGGGGGGGGCGAGGCAGGTGCAGCCAGACCGGCGACCAATCAGCGGAGCCGTAGCGATCAACGGGTAGTTTGGTGGTTGGAGTTCGAACAGGTGGCTGGCTGCATACGTTTCTGCTCACCCTGGCAAGCCTTGCTGGTGTTGTTGTCGTTGTTGGACATTTCTTCCATAGTCTTTTTATATAATTGTGAAGACGTAATTATGGAGGGAAGAGCAGGCTCAATCTCTTGAAGGAGATTATCGTCACAATATATATATATATATATATATATATATATATATATATATATATATATATATATATATATATATATATATATATATATATCTTTTCTTTCTTTTTTCTTTTTTTTAATACCTAGAAGGGGGTACCACCTCTGGTGCAAGTGTAGGGACCCATAGCCTCGGAGAAGAAAATAAAGAGTACTCAGAGAAGACATAGGGGGATCCTCACTGAACACTTTGATATTTTCTTCTCCTACCACCCCTATTCTTTTGGTATGTGTGTATATTTATCTAACTTATTTGAAAATCTCATTACACAAAAAAAGTTACAATATTGATTACATGCAGGGTACAAGGCTGCTTGTCACAAGTTGAATAGCTCCTCCAGCTCCTCAGATGGCGGGCAGGAACCATGGATGCAGTGAGCATTTCCTCTCTGGATTGCCACACTAAGGCGCCGAAAAAGAAAACTGGCAGCTCTAGGGTCTCCAGTTGTTTTGATTAGCTTAGACCCCAACTCCTTCAAAAAGCTAGCAGCACTTTTACCCCAGGCACCAAGTGTCTCTGAGGCAATGGGGACAAAATTGTAGTGATGCTCAAGGTCTCTGCATTTACGTGACTTGGCCGCTTCCCGGTGATTGGCAGCTCCTCCTGCTTGTGTAGCACTGAAGTCAACATAGGTATTGGCTAAAGTTGAAACGCAAGTGTAGTCCCACACCAACTGTCTACCATTCTTCCAGGGGTTCACCTTGATTCCGTCTGGGCGACCGACAGGCTCATCAGAGTTGCAGGACATTAGGTAACGGGGCTCTCTCTCTGCTGGACGACCGGCTGTGGTAAGGCTTCTCTTAATAATGTCATTGACCTCGCCGTGTCTTGCATGCCATCCTCCTGTCCTTTGGCAGAGAAGGCCATGCCGTCCGTACCTGTCGGACTCTGCCTCGCCGCAAATGCACCTGTATTTGGTGTGGATTGGGGCAGCGAGGCGGAGAGCCACGGCAATTCAGAGGGCCTGCGGTGTGAGACGGGTGCCGGTTGCTAATAGGAAATCACCTGCATGGGGAGCTGCTACAGCTCTAAGTCCGGCAGTGTCATGTGGTATTGTCGCAACTAATAGCAAAGTCGCAGCTTCTTGGTCGACAATGGGGCGATCTATGTATATATATAGATATATATATATATATATATATATATATATATATATATATATATATATATATATATATATATATATATATATATATATATATATATATATGTCGTACCTAGTAGCCAGAATGCACTTCTCGGCCTACTATGTAAGGCCCGATTTGCCTAATAAGCCAAGTTTTCCTGAAATAATATATTTTCTCATTTTTTTTTCTTATGAAATGATAAAGCTACCCATTTCATGTATGAGGTCAATTTTTTTTATTGGCGTTAAAATTAACGGAGATATATGACCGAACCTAACCAACCCTACCTAACCTAACCTAACCTATCTCTATAGGTTAGGTTAGGTTAGGTAGCCGAAAAAGTTAGGTTAGGTTAGGTAGTCGAAAAACAATTAATTCATGAAAACTTGGCTTATTAGGTAAATTGGGCCATGCATAGTAGGCTGAGAAGTGCGTTCTGGCTACTAGGTACGACATATATATATAAATATATATATATATATATATATATATATATATATATATATATATATATACATATATATATATATATATATATATATATGTGTATATATATATATATATATATATATATATATATATATATATATATATATATATATATATATATAACAGAAAACTCACACCCCAGAAGGCGTCTTGTACATACCAGTTGCGTTGCTTCTGGGAGTATGGGTTCGAGTCACTTCTGGGGTGTGAGTTTTCTGTTGCATATTGTCCTGGGGACCATTCAGGCTTGTTCGCATTTGTGTTCCTCACGTGTGCCCCAAAGAATGAGATGATTTGATAAAATACTATGCCCAAGATTACCATCAGAGTGCCGGTGGGCTGATGGGCAAATAGCTTCGGCTATCATCCACTTTTGTCCGGTCATGATGGTCGAGTGGATAAGGTGCCCATAGTGCTCCTGGCAGTATGGGTTCTAATCACTTCTGGGGTGTGAGTTTTCAGTTGCATGTATGCCTGGGGACCATTCAGACTTGTTCGCATGCATATATATATATATATATATATATATATATATATATATATATATATATATATATATATATATATATATATATATATATATATATATATGTTTCATTGAATATGACCGCATATTCTGTATTTATTATTTTCTGGTTTAGGGCTTCTATCCCTCTAACTATAATAATAATAATAATAATAATAATTTTTATTTAGGCAAAGGTACATACATAAAGAGATTTTACAAAGTTTGTTGGCTTTATAGATAGAGCTAGTACATACAATGCCTAAAGCCACTATTACGCAAAGCGTTTCGGGCAGAACGTTAGGTTAGGTTAGGTTAGGTTAGGTAGTCTATTTTCTTAGCATCAGGGCTTAATTGAAATAGGAGTTCTCCAAAACTCATTTTCGTACTTTTAAGGTGAAGAAAAGAAGTGATTTACTATAGAGTGTATTACACTTATTTATATAATTTGCACAACGTTTCGAACCTCCATGGTTCATTCTCAAGTGAACAGATCTTACAATACTAGTTGATTTTATACCCGCACTGGGTCAGGTGATAATACAATAAAGGTGAAAACATGGGGGGATACATAAGGGATAAATGTGAGGTGAAACATAGAGGCTGCAGAAGGCTTATTGGCCTATACGAGGCATCTCCTATCCAAACACAAAGATTAATCCAGTGTAATTGGCCTATTATGTTGGACATTGTCTTCTGTGTTGGCATCGATATGTTCTTGTCTTGTCCTTACTCTCATGGTGGGTAGAGTAAATAGTTCCGTGATTTGGGTGTTCATGGTAGGTCGCTCTATTCTTATGTGAATTGCCTCAAGAATTTGTAATCTTCTTGCATCTTGGGTTTTGTCTATTATGCAGGTATTCTTGTTCAACATTTCTCTTGTTAGAGTAATGTCATGGGCTTGTCTCATGTGATTCCTAGGGGCACCAGATTGAAGATGGCATGTCAAACGCCTCGTCAGCTTGGTCGACGTCATACCTATGTACTTACATTGAAGGTTACATCCTTCGTGGGGGCAAGTGTACATGTATACAACGCTTGACTGCTGTAGAGGGTTCTCCGTCGGCTTCGGGCTGTTTTTGATAAGGAGTTCGGAAGTCTTCTTGGTTTTGTAGAATATTATCAGGTTTATGTTTTGGTTAGGAGTAATGCTTTTTACTACTTTGCGGATTATTTCTTTCATTATTCTTTCCTCTTTTATATGTTCACTGTGCATGGTTGATTTGTAATATAATTTTATTGGGGGTGTTGTGGTTTCTGTTCTAGGTTCTGAATTATACCAACGGTCCAAGTGTCTTCTTATAGCAGCGTTTATTTCCGCGTTGCTATATCCATTGTTCACCAATACCTGAGTTACTCTTTCAAACTCTCTACTCACGTTGCTCCATTCAGAGCAGTGGGTAAGCGCTCGACGAATATAAGCATTGAGAACACTGGCTTTGTATCTTTGGGGGCACTCACTTCTACCGTTCAGACATAATCCTATGTTGGTGGGCTTGGTATATACGCTGGTGCTTAAAGAGGTTCCTGTTTTTGTTATTAGTACATCCAGGAATGGCAGACTGTTATTTTCACTATTTTCATGTGTAAATCGGAGTACTGACTCTCTCTCTAGGTGTCTTTTTAGGTCAATTAGTTCATCTGAGTCTTTTACTATTACGAATATGTCATCTACATAACGGCAGTATACAGTTGGTTTTTGTCTGCTACTGAAGACCCTGTCTTCGATGGTTCCCATATAAAAATTAGCAAATAAAATTCCTAAGTGGGAGCCCATTGCTACTCCGTCTATTTGTAAATACATGTCTCCTTGTGGACTGATGAAAGGGGCTTCCTTTGTACATGCTTCGAGAAGACTTTTCAAGTGTGGCTCAGGTATGTCTAATTTGGGGGTGCTCTCGTCTCTGTATACTCTGTCCAGTATCATTCCTTTGGTTGTGTCGACTGGGACGTTGGTAAATAGGGATTCAACGTCCAGGGAAGCGATGATTCCATCGGGCTGGGTAGATTTTATCAATTCTAGGAAATCTGCTGATGACTGTAGACTAAACTTACTTGGAGTGTATGGAGTTAGGAGTTCATTGAGTTTCTTTGCCAGGTGATAAGTTGGGGTTGGTATTTGGCAATGGGGTGATACCACACAAAATGAGGTCAATGGGATTAACTGGAAAAGTAGGACGCTGGATACTCAATTTCCTGTCGAACAGAACACAAAGAGTAACATTCAATCAAATAAAATCGAGTCCAAGTGAAGTTAAAAGCTCTGTACCTCAAGGTACAGTCCTTGCACCGCTACAGTTTATGTATTGATCATGTCTTCTCTAATCAGAAGATGAAAAAATGACGACGTTTCGGTTCTGGATCATTTTCAAGTCGAGTGAGAAAAGTGAGGATGTTATTGTTTTAGATTCAGCTACTGGAACAAAATTTCCATGTAGCGCCGTCTATGTTGAGTCCTTAATTAAGTAGAGGCTCTTTGGATTCATTATCAGTATCAATTGCTGATACTGGAGGTGTGGGAATGGGGTCCGTGGATGCGCCAATCCAATCAAAGGCCATAGGGCTGGTCAGACCAGTGAATTGATGGGGTACACACGTCGCTCACAGTTAAATTCCACAGGAGTCAGCAGGGCTGTTAGCGGGCTGCCACAGTCGGCCGGTCTAGGGGGAGAAGTCTGAGTGTTACAAGATGATTGGTTTCCTTGTCCCAGTTCCCTGAAGTTGATAGTTTGGTCGAATATCCTTTTTCAGTGTCGTGGTCGCAGAGGTGATCGAGGCGTTCTTAAGGGACGACCATGCAAAGGATCCGTCCTGCTTCCCTGCACCTGTATTCCCAGTAGTCGTTGTGGATTATGGAGTTATGCTGTCTGTCTTGGAAATTACACGGCCATGTCGGATATACCCCGGAGGAGGCAGCATGGGAACCTGTCAGTCTGGTTGGTGCCGGTGTGGGATCCCAAGGGTGAGAAGGTGCCCAAGCAGCCGTACGAGGGACAGAAGAGCCGGTGACATCGCCTGAAGCATCAGAGTTGGTCTAATCATTGTGATCAGTTTCCTTGGGTTTGTCTTCGGAGTCGTCCTGGTCAGCTGTCCTGGGGGCTGCTGCCGTCCTTGCCAGTAGGACAAGCTTGGGGACTGCTGAGTAGCTGTGGCCGGACGATGAGGGCTCCCCTGGGGTTCGGCTGCCTCAGGGATCCATGGGGCAGAGAGTCCAGTAGCAGTTGTGGAAGTTGGAAGGTCATCGGGTGCAGCAGCTGTCGGAAGTCTATTTTCGACGAGCAGGCTGTTGATGACGTGGATGTAGCAGGCAATGTTGATGCCCTCCATTTTGTTGGCGAGGTGAACCAGGACAGGTAGAAGGGTGATCTTGGTGGAGGCTGCAGGCTGGGCCGGTGGTGGTGTAGTCAGAGGTGGTACGGTCGGCTGAATGCAGCGTCCCCAGGGGCTGGGCGATGGTGTGGGAATCACGTGTGTGTTCCCAGAATTCCCGGGTTAAGACTGATAATTCGACCGTTAGTGGGATTGTTTGTTGAGGTATGGTGATGGAGGAAGCGGTTGCAGTCATCTTTTGGATTTCCTCCTGCCGGAGGGGACAGTCAGAGTGAGTGAGACCACAGTGTGGGACATTACAAAGCAGGATGGTGCTACATAGCCTTCCCGGTTTCCTTCTACTGGAAATGTAGCAGGATGGTGCTACATAGCCTTCCCTTCCCTTGTCTTGGAAGCTAGACGTAGATATATAAGAATACTTAGCAAGAGGGAAAATATAAAAATGTTGTGGATTCCTTCTCACATTGGCCTGCAGGAACATGACAAAGTTGACGCCCTTGCTAAGGCTGCAGCAAATAAAGACAGTATTGAACGGAATCTTGAGTTATCAAATAGGTCCCTTAAAAGTGTCATTAGACGAGAACTCCTGGATGGATTTGAAAAAAAGTAGAGCAGTGCAAACTGGAACTAGCAGGTCCATTGTTCATCACAATGAAATGTGTGAAGTAAAACATGGGTATGGGGCAAGTAACAAAGTAGACTAACAGATGTTGTCACAGCTCGTATAAGACTTGGCTACAAGTATCTCTGGCAGTTCGGCTTGTATAGGGATCTAGATGAAGTAAAGTGTAAAGTGTGTGGACAAAGACAGGGACACACACTCGAACACTATATCTTGGATTGTAGTAAAATTGAGCCATTTAGAGATAAATCTAAGTTCACTCTGTATGATATGGCAACCTATCTTATTACCATGGATAAATTACCTGAAATCCTTGCACTGTATCCATATTTCGATTCCAGTAGATAAATGACATATGAGATTCAGAAACAAGTAGTGTATTGTGAAGACTAATAATAAACAGAAGCTACTCTATGACTCTGCAATATCTCCATTGGTCAAACTATTATGTATTAGCGATAAGACCTACCATTAATATTTATGACTTACTGTAAATATATAGCTCTTGAAATAGCACTTTCTCTCTAACTAGCTGACATGGTAACTATAAGGTGTGAAGGATAGATGAAATTGTTTATGTAATAATCTAATATGAGGTCTGATAAAGACCTTTTGTGCCCTCTGTAATGCTTTTTGCGCTACCGCTCACAGGATGAGTATGGGGTGCACAATAAACTAGCCGCCTCCGGCGGCAACAATAAAAAATCAACCAAGTCTTCCCCCGTCCCATCCCAAATCCTTATCCTGATCCCTTCCCAGTGCTATATACTCATCATGGCTTGGCGCTTTCCCGACAGTTCCCTTCCCTTGGTCTTATTCTTCAGTTCCTTTCCTATCTTTCGTTCCAGTATGTTGTTATTCTACTGTGCAAATTTGGGACCTAGCCTTCAAGTATCTTTTTTTCAGGGACATTCCTGCGCGGGCCCTAAGCCTCTAGCTGGGATCTTCCATGTATATATTATTTGATACCTCTCTCATCTCCTTTCCAAAGAATACATTTTGAGAGCTTTGAGACGGTCCCAATAATTTAGATGTTTTATCGTTTCTATGCGTGCCTGTTACGGACCCGAGTCCAGCGTCGGAGCACGGAGCAGTGATGACAACGCCATCTGTGAGTCCGCTCCCGAAACCCACTCCAAATGGACGACGCCATCTAGTGGTGACAGGATATGCCGGCAACAGGTACTGGATTCCTGTCCTAGTCGACTCGCGACGTAGCCGCTGCTGACCTCTGGTGAGGTAGTGCTTAGACAGTGAACGCCATCTATGGAGTGAAGAGGTGGACGTTTCTGTCTAAGTTTGTGAGTGAAGCGTCCCAGTATTAATGATTTGTCTGATTGCAGAGTCGATCTGGGACTGCTGTATTGGACGATGGACCAGTCTACCCAAGGCAGCCAAGGTCTCCTCATCAGTCTGCTTTGAAGAAGCTGTGAGCCATCCCTGGACGAACTCTGTTGAGAGTAATAGCCTGCCTGAGGAGTGGCAGTGTTGGGAATTGCCTTATCCGGGGTTGGCTGGTGGAGGAGACCACCCACTGGGGTGCTGTATGAGGAGAGTAACCAGCGAGTCACACGAGGCTCCTGGCTAGGGCACGCAACCCTAAGTATCAGTCGTGGAGTGGCCTACACAGCGGAGCTGATCGGTACCTGCCAGCTACAGGCTGGATTGTGGTTGAAGGCCTCCACGACGAAGCACCCAGTGGGACTGTGATTTGGCTGGCCTGTGGCCAGGGTAGATTCATCGTAGAGTTATCGTGGATGCATCGTGAACCACGGAAGCAGAGACCAGGGCTACCTAGAAGAAGCATCGCAGAGTGTTGAGCGTTTTCAGAGAGTGAGACCTCATTGTACATTGTGTAGTTATAAATCCCTTTTATGACTTTAAATTACGATGGTGGAAATATATATCGGAAAATTGAAATATTTGTATCCCTTCCCCTTTAGTTTTACTTGTGTTACAGAACACACCCCTTGAAAGCCTCTACTAACTTGGGGCCGGATTCCCAAACTCTACTACCATCAGAGAAGAACCCGGTTGCGTCCCAGTAGGGCCGTATATGTTCTTTGCATTCCCTCTAATTCAGAGATCTCTCCTGCCGTGAAAGGGTAAGTGAGTATCGAGCAATACTCAAGACGGGACAGCACCAGTGATTTAAATAGTATTATCATTGCTGTTGGGTCTATGGATTTTAACGTTCTCTTAATCCATCCTCTTATTTTCCTGGCCGCCACAATATTTCCTCGGTTATGTTCCCTAAATGTCAGGTCGTCAGACATCATAATTCCCAGATCTTTTACATGTTGCTTTCTTTCTATGATTGTGTCTGATTGTGTCCAGTTCCCTGTGTTTCGATTAAGTTCTTCGTTTCCACCATACCTAAGTACCTGGAATTTTTCACCGTTACACATAATGATATTTTTAGTTGCCCAATCGATATATTTTTATTATTATATCTTATTAATATTTGGCTGCAGTTTTTCAGGAGAAAATTTTCATGCTGATTTTTGTATCATCTGCAAAGGATGCCACGAAGCTGTGACTAGTATTTTTGTGTAAAACTAGAGCCAATTCAGCAAGACGGTGTGTGTGAAGACTAGAGGCAGGAAAGATTATTTTAGAAAAAGACCAATCAATAGAAAGATTAGAATCCCTAACATGACAGAAGTGAGCATTGTTTGTGTCTGCAGACTTAACACTTCTTTTGTGTAAAGTGTTTAGTCCATTAAGCCGGCAAACTTCACGTTTATGAATAACAAATGCTTTACACGACTGACAACTGGTGTTCGATTATTTCTCGAACGGGGCTTCGCTGGCGACGTCTGTTCCAATTACAACTCTGCTATTACCCGCGGACTTCAAATGCAAATAATCCCCACAAGAACCTAAACTAACATACGCCTAACTATACATAAAACTCAAATGTATTATAATAATTTTATTAGTTTATGCATGAGAGAAAACTGTTTTAATACATAGTACGTTAAAAATTGCTGGAAACGTCTTTGGGGGGGGGGGGGGGGGGTCGGCCGCCGCTTTAACGAGCCTAGCCTGAGGACGGGTTCAGTTATTTTGTACGTGGAATAGGCTGGCTGGACAGTGGAATAGGCTGGATGGACAGTGGAATAGGCTGGATGGACAGTGGAATAGGCTGGCTAGAGAGTGGAACAGGTTGGGCCAGCAGAAGTGCCTGCGTCACATGCAGATAGGTAAGCCTCAACATTCCTTCATTAACATAAATAAAAACGTCACTCACCTCCAACATTAACAAACAAAGGACAATGTTGACTCAAAAACTAAAACACTAGAAAGAATAGGGGTACTAGAGAGAAGAGGGGTACTGGAGAGAAGAGAGGTACTAGAGAGAAGAGGGGTACTAGAGAGAAGAGGGGTACTAGAGAGAAGAGGGGTACTAGAGAGAAGAGAGGTACTGGAGAGAAGAGGGGTACTAGAGAGAAGAGGGGTACTAGAGAGAAGAGGGGTACTAGAGAGAAGAGGGGTACTAGAGAGAAGAGGGGTACTAGAGAGAAGAGAGGTACTGGAGAGAAGAGGGGTACTAGAGAGAAGAGGGGTACTAGAGAGAAGAGGGGTACTAGAGAGAAGAGGGGTACTAGAGAGAAGAGGGGTACTAGAGAGAAGAGGGGTACTAGAGAGAAGAGGGGTACTAGAGAGAAGAGGGGTACTAGAGAGAAGAGAGGTACTGGAGAGAAGAGGGGTACTAGAGAGAAGAGGGGTACTGGAGAGAAGAGGGGTACTGGAGAGAAGAGGGGTACTAGAGAGAAGAGGGGTACTAGAGAGAAGAGGGGTACTAGAGAGAAGAGGGGTACTAGAGAGAAGAGGGGTACTAGAGAGAAGAGGGGTACTAGAGAGAAGAGGGGTACTAGAGAGAAGAGGGGTACTAGAGAGAAGAGAGGTACTGGAGAGAAGAGGGGTACTAGAGAGAAGAGGGGTACTAGAGAGAAGAGGGGTACTAGAGAGAAGAGGGGTACTAGAGAGAAGAGGGGTACTAGAGAGAAGAGGGGTACTAGAGAGAAGAGGGGTACTAGAGAGAAGAGAGGTACTGGAGAGAAGAGGGGTACTAGAGAGAAGAGGGGTACTGGAGAGAAGAGGGGTACTGGAGAGAAGAGGGGTACTAGAGAGAAGAGGGGTACTAGAGAGAAGAGGGGTACTGGAGAGAAGAGGGGTACTAGAGAGAAGAGGGGTACTGGAGAGAAGAGGGGTACTGGAGAGAAGAGGGGTACTAGAGAGAAGAGGGGTACTAGAGAGAAGAGGGGTACTAGAGAGAAGAGGGGTACTAGAGAGAAGAGGGGTACTAGAGAGAAGAGGGGTACTGGAGAGAAGAGGGGTACTAGAGAGAAGAGGGGTACTAGAGAGAAGAGGGGTACTGGAGAGAAGAGGGGTACTAGAGAGAAGAGGGGTACTAGAGAGAAGAGGGGTACTAGAGAGAAGAGGGGTACTAGAGAGAAGAGGGGTACTGGAGAGAAGAGGGGTACTAGAGAGAAGAGGGGTACTAGAGAGAAGAGGGGTACTAGAGAGAAGAGGGGTACTGGAGAGAAGAGGGGTACTAGAGAGAAGAGGGGTACTAGAGAGAAGAGGGGTACTAGAGAGAAGAGGGGTACTAGAGAGAAGAGGGGTACTGGAGAGAAGAGGGGTACTAGAGAGAAGAGGGGTACTAGAGAGAAGAGGGGTACTAGAGAGAAGAGGGGTACTGGAGAGAAGAGGGGTACTAGAGAGAAGAGGGGTACTAGAGAGAAGAGGGGTACTAGAGAGAAGAGGGGTACTGGAGAGAAGAGGGGTACTAGAGAGAAGAGGGGTACTAGAGAGAAGAGGGGTACTAGAGAGAAGAGGGGTACTAGAGAGAAGAGGGGTACTGGAGAGAAGAGGGGTACTAGAGAGAAGAGGGGTACTAGAGAGAAGAGAGGTACTAGAGAGAAGAGGGGTACTAGAGAGAAGAGGGGTACTGGAGAGAAGAGGGGTACTGGAGAGAAGAGGGGTACTAGAGAGAAGAGGGGTACTAGAGAGAAGAGGGGTACTAGAGAGGAGAGAGGTACTAGAGAGAAGAGGGGTACTAGAGAGGAGAGAGGTACTAGAGAGAAGAGGGGTACTGGAGAGAAGAGGGGTACTAGAGAGAAGAGGGGTACTAGAGAGGAGAGAGGTACTAGAGAGAAGAGGGGTACTGGAGAGAAGAGGGGTACTAGAGAGAAGAGGGGTACTAGAGAGAAGAGAGGTACTAGAGAGAAGAGGGGTACTAGAGAGAAGAGGGGTACTAGAGAGAAGAGGGGTACTGGAGAGAAGAGGGGTACTAGAGAGAAGAGGGGTACTAGAGAGAAGAGGGGTACTAGAGAGGAGAGAGGTACTAGAGAGAAGAGAGGTACTAGAGAGAAGAGGGGTACTAGAGAGGAGAGAGGTACTAGAGAGGAGAGGTACTAGAGAGAAGAGGGGTACTAGAGAGGAGAGAGGTACTAGAGAGAAGAGAGGTACTAGAGAGAAGAGAGGTACTAGAGAGAAGAGGGGTACTAGAGAGAAGAGGGGTACTGGAGAGAAGAGGGGTACTAGAGAGAAGAGGGGTACTAGAGAGAAGAGGGGTACTAGAGAGGAGAGAGGTACTAGAGAGAAGAGGGGTACTGGAGAGAAGAGGGGTACTAGAGAGAAGAGGGGTACTAGAGAGAAGAGAGGTACTAGAGAGAAGAGGGGTACTGGAGAGAAGAGGGGTACTAGAGAGAAGAGGGGTACTAGAGAGAAGAGGGGTACTAGAGAGGAGAGAGGTACTAGAGAGAAGAGAGGTACTAGAGAGAAGAGGGGTACTAGAGAGGAGAGAGGTACTAGAGAGAAGAGAGGTACTAGAGAGAAGAGGGGTACTAGAGAGAAGAGAGGTACTAGAGAGAAGAGAGGTACTAGAGAGAAGAGGGTTACTAGAGAGAAGAGAGGTACTAGAGAGAAGAGGGGGGGGGAATGTGCCGCCATCTAGAGCGCTCAAGCTTCATGTGTCCGTCACGGTGAGGAGCTCACAGCTTGATCTCTTCAAGCGTTGTGGTCTTCCACACTACTCTTCACTATTACAGTATTAACTATAATTGTGGTCCGTGAACTCTGAAGTCAGAGTGATGAATGACATAACGAGTTTAAAGTACATGTGTAATAGTTGCATGGAATTATTGCAATCCATTCGTTGCACGGAACATAACAAAACAGTAAAGCAATACATTGCACTACCCATCCCATTTTCAGACGCCTCATGGCATTGATCCACAGGTACTGAAGACAATGGAAACAAAAACAAAAAAATTTACAGAAGCTCAAAATACCTATCCATGAGTCCGAACACGTCTAGCAGAGATATACAACACACTCTGCTGTCCGGAGCAGCGTGAGAAACTCTGCAGACTCGGCCACACCTGTTTGCCTGGATGCTTCCCTTTAGAATCTCCCACAACTGGGAACTGATTAAAAATGGCGTATAGTACGGCAACCAACACTGACTGCATAATCTAAATGGGGCCTAACCAGAGCAAGATATAGCTGAAGAACAACACCAGGTATCCTATTGCTAACGCTTCGATTAATAAATCCCAGTGTCTTAATTTGCCTTATTATGATCATTTATGCATTGTTTTTATGAATTAAAATTCTTACTAATCATAACTCCCAGATCCCTTTCGCAATCCGTCTTCGCATTCTCAACACCATCTAGCTCGTATCTTGTAACTTTATCATCATTAACTAACCTCAAAACCTTACATTTGTCAGCATTAAACTGCATTTGCCAATCTTTTGCCCATTTCAAAACTTATTTAGATCGACTTGAAGTGATAGTGAGTCTGTTTCCGTGCTTATTTCCCTCCAGATTTTTGTATCATCGGCAAATTTGCAAATATTGCTGCTCAAACCTGAATCTAAATCATTTTTATATTATGAATAACAGAGGTCCCAGGACAGAGCCATGAGGTACTCCACTTACAACATTTTCCCACTCTGACTTAACCTTCTTATACTAACTCTTTGTTTCCTTCGGTATAGCCATGCCCTAATTCATCTTAATATAGCACCCCTCCCTCAATATCATGAACCTGTATCTTTTTAATCAGTCTTTCATGTGGCACTGTGTCAAGAGCTTTGCTAAAACCAAGGTACACGACATCACAAACCTAACCAATATCATCTGTCTCAACTATGCTGGAATAAAATGATAGCAAATTTGTTAAACATGAACGGTTATTTGTAAAACCATGATGTGAATCATTTATTTATTAATGTTTTTCAAGATGAAAAATCAGAGCTTAATAATGTCATCATGTTACTGACGGCATTGTATTGAACTGAAGCCACTGTATTGAACTAAAGGCACTGTATTGAACTGAAGGCACTGTATTGACTGAATGCACTGTATTGAACTGGAGGCACTGTATTGACTGAAGGCACTGCATTGAACTGAAGGCACTGTATTGAACTGAAGGCACTGTATTGAACTGAAGGCACTGTATTGACTGAAAGCACTGTATTGAACTGAAGGCACTGTAATGCCTGAAGACACTGTATTAAACTAAAGACACTGTATGGAACTGAAGAGAACTCCAACCGTAACGGTGTGGTGTTACATTAATATCAGTACATATTAGCGGAGGTCACCCAGAGAGTATCTGTTGCATTGCGAGAGGTAAAAGAGGTGAGTGAGAGAAATCTAGAAACCACTTGATTTGCCTCCCAGGTGATAAGAAGGTGAGGGAAGATAGAGAAATAGGCTGTGTAGGTCTGGAACATAAGATGTTGGCCCAGTGGATGGGGGGAAATGCTGATTTTCCTGACATGGCAGAAAGAAGAAGTGTGTGGTACCAGTTAGTACCTAACTGGTAGCAACACGTGGCAGGGTACAGATCGTATATTAATATATATATATATATATATATATATATATATATATATATATATATATATATATATATATATATATATATTAGTATATTTTGGTAGCAGTCTTTCCTGTAGACATATATTATTAAATATGACCGAAAAAGTAAGATTAATAATTCTAACACGAATTTTCTCAATCTTTCGTACATTTCTTTTCACTGTTGGAGGTAAATCAAAAATCAATTCTCCAAAATTCATTATTATTTCTAGTCTGACGCGACACGAGCGCGTTTCGTAAAACTTATTACATTTTCAAAGACTTTAGTTTACAAATACACAACTGAATAGAACTTACGCATCTCCGTTTTTATATCTACATTTGAGAGAGGTGGATGGGGTGAGGTGGCATTAATAGGGTATTAATTTCATCAACACAAGACAGAACAAGAGGTGGTATTAATAGGGTATTAATTTCATCAACACAAGACAGAACACGAAACAATGGGTATTGAATAGAAGTGATTGTAGAAAGCCTATTGGTCCATATTTCTTGATGCTTCTATATTGGAGCGGAGTATGCTCCAGGTATGTTGACGACATTTTTACACAGGTACCTGATGTCAGACATCTGCAGGAGCTGAAGGAGGCATTTGAGCAGAGTTCCGTGCTGCGTTTCACTTACGAGATGGAAAAGGATGGGAAGCTGCCCTTTCTAGATGTAACAGTCATGGAAAAGAGCGGAGGTTTCCACACTGCAGTCTACACTAAGGAAACGAACATAGGAATGTGCCTAAATGCCAACAGCGACTGCCCAGACAGGTACAAGAGGAGTGTTGTTAACGCATATGTCGACCGTGCTCTCAGCCACAGCTCAGAATGGAAGCAAGTCGATGAAGAACTCTGTAGGGTAAGGCAGGTCCTAGTCAACAACGGCTTCTCCAATGGTTTCGTGGAAGACATCATAAGAAGGAAAGTGAAACGCCATGCAACCTCTGAAGAGACAACTAACACCACACCTATACCCCCTATTAGACTATTTTACAGGAACTTCTTTTCCACAGCTCATAAAACGGAGGAAAGGGTCCTGAAAGATATTGTTAATAGAAACGTTATCCCTACAGACAAAAATCAGAAGATACAACTGACAATTTACTATAAAACCCGAAAAACGGCCAGCCTACTCATGAGAAACTCTCCAGACACAAAACAGAACGCTTTAAAAGAGACTAACGTCGTCTATGCCTTCAAATGCCCTCTTGGGGACTGTAAGCTCCAAAAAACCCAGTATATTGGCAAGACAACAACATCTCTTTCTAGGCGTTTAACGATGCATAAGCAACAGGGGTCCATTAAGGAACATATAATCTCTTCCCACAACCAAACCATCGCCAGAGAAATCCTAGTAAACAACACAGAAATCATCGATAGATACAGCGATAGCAGGCGGCTTGACGTTTGCGAGGCACTACACATCAAGAAGTCAACACCAGCAATCAACAGCCAATTAATGCACAACTATATTCTACCCACCTCAAGACTCCGCTCCAATATAGAAGCATCAAGAAATATGGACCAATGGGCTTTCTACAATCACTTCGATTCAATACCCATTGTTTCGTGTTCTGTCTTGTGTTGATGAAATAAATACCCTATTAATACCACCTCTTGTTCTGTCTTGTGTTGATGAAATTAATACCCTATTAATGCCACCTCACCCCATCCACCTCTCTCAAATGTAGATATAAAAACGGAGATGCGTAAGTTCTATTCAGTTGTGTATTTGTAAACTAAAGTCTTTGAAAATGTAATAAGTTTTACGAAACGCGCTCGTGTCGCGTCAGACTAGAAATAAAAATGAATTTTGGAGAATTGATTTTTTATTTACTTCCAACAGTGAAAAGAAATGTACGAAAGATTGAGAAAATTCATGTTAGAATTATTAATCTTACTTTTTCGGTCATATTTAATAATATATACATATATATATACATATATATATATATATATATATATATATGTCGTACCTAGTAGCCAGAACTCACTTCTCAGCCTACTATTCAAGGCCCGATTTGCCTAATAAGCCAAGTTTTCCTGAATTAATATATTTTTTCAATTTTTTTTCTTATGAAATGATAAAGCTGCCCATTTCATTATGTATGAGGTAAATTTTTTTTGTTGGAGTTAAAATTAACGTAGATATATGACCGAACCTAACCAACCCTACCTAACCTAACCTAACCTATCTTTATAGGTTAGGTTTGGTTAGGTAGCCGAAAAAGTTAGGTTAGGTTAGGTTAGGTAGGTTAGGTAGTCGAAAAACAATTAATTCATGAAAACTTGGCTTATTAGGCAAATCGGGCCTTGCATAGTAGGCTGAGAAGTGCGTTCTGGCTACTAGGTACGACATATATATATATATATATATATATATATATATATATATATATATATATATATATATATATGTATATATATACATATATCCCACTGTCCCTTAGTCCTCCCAACATTCCCCACTCCCCCATTCCCTCGTCCTCCCCACTATTCTCCCCTCCCCTGTCCCCTTTTCCTTCCCACCATTCACCATTCCCCCGTTCCCTCGTCCTCCCCTCCATTACCCCTCCCCTGTCCCCTTGTCCTCCCCACTATCCACCTCCCGTCCCCTCGTCCACCCCACCATTTCTCACTCCCTCGTCCGATTCGGTCCCAAATGATCTGATGTTCCCATCAGAAAATTGAGAACATTAAATGATCTGATGTTCCCATCACTGAAAAATAAGAGGAACAGTTACAAAAACGAAATTAAAAAAAAAAAAAATAAACTATACTCACGAAATGAACGATATGGTAAAAAAAGACAGCTCAATTCCAATGCAATGTCGCTCAAGATATTTAAATAAAAATAAAAATAAATTGAAATTTACGAAAATTTAATTTATCAATGCAATCAGAAACAATGAATTGGAATTGTAACATATTTACTATTGCGTGTGTTGCTATTACGTGCAACAGATGGCGCTGTTTTACAAAAAAGCATGTTTTTACCTGCCACAGGTGTGGCATCTATATAGTAGGTATATATATAAAAACATGCGCGTATTCAAATGGAACGTTGTGTCAAAATTTCAAAGCAATCAGGAAAGACGTTTCGAAGATTTCCCTCTGAAGAAAAAACACATGAAGAGCACAGTTTTTCGAGAAAAAATCATGTTTTTCCCACGTCACAGACGAGATATCTATATAGTATGTATTAAAACACGCTCGGTTGCGAATGGAACAATTTAGTATGAAAATTTCAACGCAATCGGTGAAGAACTTTCAGAGATAAACGATTTTGTACAAACGAACATTTCCATTTTTATTTATATAGATATGTATGTATATTTATCAAGACTGACATTTAACAGTTGGGTGTGTGAAGGCGACTGTGATGCAGGAGCAGTGTTGGGGTCGAACCCCGCTCACTACAGCGGGGAGACGACCACACACCACCAGGAATACATCAGAGGTAGAGGTCGGGTACATGCTGTCACTACATGGCAGCTAACTTGTGTCCAGGATAAACACAGCACGAACCAGATTTGTTTAACTGGCCACTTGGACAGGTCGGGACAGTGAGGAGATCGTTCCTCGCAGAGACGGCGTTCTATCCATAATGATTCAGGCATTTTTTTTTTGCAGGGATATTCCTGCGCGGGCCCTAAGTCTCTGGCTGGCCCACTAAGTGTTACTTGTTTCTGTTTTACTTGGGCGGAGTATGAGTATTTATGACTCGTATGGTCGCTTCAGTAAGATTTTGCCATATGTGTTTAACAACTTCTTCTGCTCTGTTGAATCTAAGTTGAAATCTTAATATGGGTTTGTAACTGTGCACTGTGTTAGATAATGTTCCAGTGGTCTCTCGGGCATTTCTCCACAGTGATGACATTTCGTTCAGGCAGTAAACCTTTAAATGTCAGGTCAGAGGTAAACCTGCATACCAGATTAGTAGAGAGCTTCCATGCTAGAGCACTGGTAAACCTCTGTACCAGATCACTGGTAAACCTCTGCACCAGATCACTGGTAAACCTCTGTCCCAGATCACTGGTAAACCTCTGTACCAGATCACTGGTAAACCTCTGTCCCAGATCACTGGTAAACCTCAGTACCAGATCACTGGTAAACCTCTGCACCAGATCACTGGTAAACCTCTGCACCAGAGCACTGGTAAACCTCTGCACCAGAGCACTGGTAAACCTCTGAACCAGAGCACTGGTAAACTTCTGTACCAGATCACTGGTAAACCTCTGCACCAGATCACTGGTAAACCTCTGTACCAGATCACTGGTAAACCTGTGCACCAGAGCACTGGTAAACCTCTGTACCAGATCACTGGTAAACCTCTGCACCAGAGCACTGGTAAACCTCTGCACCAGATCACTGGTAAACCTCTGTACCAGAGGACTGGTAAACCTCTACACCAGATCACTGGTAAACCTCTACACCAGATCACTGGTAAACCTCAGTACCAGATCACTGGTAAACCTCTGTACCAGAGGACTGGTAAACCTCTACACCAGATCACTGGTAAACCTCTACACCAGATCACTGGTAAACCTCTGCACCAGATCACTGGTAAACCTCTGTACCAGATCACTGGTAAACCTCTGCACCAGATCACTGGTAAACCTCTACACCAGATCACTGGTAAACCTCTACACTAGATCACTGGTAAACCTCTGTACCAGATCACTGGTAAACCTCTGTACCAGATCACTGGTAAACCTCTGCACCAGATCACTGGTAAACCTCTGCACCAGATCACTGGTAAACCTCTACACCAGATCACTGGTAAACCTCTGCACCAGCTCAATGGTAAACCTCTACAGCTTACTAAACTACAGGACAACAGTTTACCAAAGAAGAGATGTGCAGCTTACTAGAAATGTTTATTCTTACTAAAGTAGAGATGTATATCATACTAAAGTAGAGATGTATATCATACTAAAGTAGAGATGTATAGCTACTAAAGTAGAGATGTATATCATACTAAAGTAGAGATGTATATCATACTAAAGTAGAAATGTATATCATACTAAAGTAGAGATGTATATCATACTAAAGTAGAGATGTATATCATACTAAAGTAGAGATGTATATCATACTAAAGTAGAGATGTATATCATACTAAAGTAGAGATGTATATCATACTAAAGTAGAGATGTATATCATACTAAAGTAGAGATGTATATCATACTAAAGTAGAGATGTATATCATACTAAAGTAGAGATGTATATCATACTAAAGTAGAGATGTATATCATACTAAAGTAGAGATGTATATCATACTAAAGTAGAGATGTATATCATACTAAAGTAGAGATGTATAGCATACTAAAGTAGAGATGTATATCATACTAAAGTAGAGATGTATATCATACTAAAGTAGAGATGTATATCATACTAAAGTAGAGATGTATATCATACTAAAGTAGAGATGTATATCATACTAAAGTAGAGATGTATATCATACTAAAGTAGAGATGTATATCAAACTAAAGTAGAGATGTATATCATACTAAAGTAGAGATGTATATCATACTAAAGTAGAGATGTATATCATACTAAAGTAGAGATGTATATCATACTAAAGTAGAGATGTATATCAAACTAAAGTAGAGATGTATATCAAACTAAAGTAGAGATGTATATCATACTAAAGTAGAGATGTATATCATACTAAAGTAGAAATGTATATCATACTAAAGTAGAGATGTATATCATACTAAAGTACAGATGTATATCATACTAAAGTAGAGATGTATATCATACTAAAGTAGAGATGTATATCATACTAAAGTACAGATGTATATCATACTAAAGTAGAGATGTATATCATACTAAAGTAGAGATGTATATCAAACTAAAGTAGAGATGTATATCATACTAAAGTAGAGATGTATATCAAACTAAAGTAGATATGAATGTCTGAACACAACAGATAAGCAGTGCTGACAGAAGTCAATGTTAAATAATCACCATTTTCATGTTTTTCTGTCATTCCGCATTCATTACAATTCCCTGAAAGATAAATAAGTAATATCAGTTAAGATATTTGGTATAATAATAATAATAATAATAATATTATTATTATTATTATTATTATTATTATTATTATTATTATTATTATTAAATAACATTTGTATTCAGAAAAATGTGTGTTTAAAGAAAATATGACTGTTGAAGGTAAATAAATTTTATTTAAAATTACGTTAAATTTAATCATTTGTCTGCTCGAGATCACTGTTAGGTGAACAGGTGCATTAGGTGATTCGAAACGCGGCCAACCATTTCCGTCCATCCTGTGATTCGAACCCAGATTTCCCGACTGCGAGTCGGGAACGCTCCCAGCTGCACCGCGGGGACCAATCATTCAGCAGGAGAGTGACAGGAACGACCCAGATAACAACTTGACCTTCCAGTACCGTACAGGTACCAGACGAGACGACTAAAATGGAACAGACAAAGCTGTTTTGGGGTAATTATGGACTATCTGGCGCTAGGAGGCGCAGCGGTACACCAACACGAGTGAAGCTTCGTGTAGGGTGGGACTTTAACTGCTCCTGACACCACACAGCTGCTCTTGACACCACACAGCTGCTCCTGACACCACACAGCTGCTCCTGACACGACACAGCTGATCCTGACACGACACAGCTGCTCCTGACACCACACAGCTGCTCCTGACACCACACAGCTGCTCCTGACACGACACAGCTGCTCCTGACACGACACAGCTGCTCCTGACACGACACAGCTGACTCTGACACGACACAGCTGCTCCTGACACCACACAGCTGCTCCTGACACCACACAGCTGCTCCTGACACGACACAGCTGATCCTGACACGACACAGCTGCTCCTGACACCACACAGCTGCTTCTGACACCACACAGCTGCTCCTGACACGACACAGCTGCTCCTGACCCGACACAGCTGCTCCTGACACGACGTAGCAGCTCCTGACACGACACAGTTGCTCCTGACACGACACAGCTGCTCCTGACACGACACAGCTGCTCCTGACACGACACAGCTGACTCTGACACGACACAGCTGCCCCTGACACGACACAGCTGCCCCTGACACGACACAGCTGCCACTGACACGACACAGCTGCTCCTGACTCGACACAGCTGCTACTGACCCGACACAGCTGCTCCTGACACGACGTAGCAGCTCCTGACACGACACAGCTGCCCCTGACACGACACAGCTGCTCATGACCCGACACAGCTGCTCCTGACACGACACAGCTGCCCCTGACAAAACACAGCTGCCCTGACACGACACAGCTGCCCCTGACACGGCACAGCTGCCCCTGACACGACACAGCTGCCCCTGACACGAAACAGCTGCCCCTGACACGACACAGCTGCGCCTGACACGACACAGCTGCCCCTGACACGACACAGCTGCGCCTGACACGACACAGCTGCCCCCTGACACGACACAGCTGCGCCTGACACGACACAGCTGCTCCTGACACGACACAGCTGCGCCTGACACGACACAGCTGCTCCTGACACCACACAGCTGCCCACTGACACCACACAGCTGCGCCTGACACGACATAGCTGCCGCTGACGCGACACAGCTGCACCTGATACGACGCAGCTGCTCCTGACACCACACAGCTGCTCCTAACACGACACAGCTGCGCCTGACACCACACAGCTAAGCATTACACGACACAGTTGCTCCTGACACCACACAGCTGCTCCTGACACCACACAGCTGCGCCTGACACGACACAGCTGCCCCTGACACCACAAAGCTGCCCCTGACACGACACAGCTGCCCCTGACACGACACAGCTGCCCCTAACACGACACAGCTGCTCCAGACATGACACAGCTGCGCCTGACACGACACAACTGCCCCTGACACTGCACAGCTGCGCCTGACACGACACAGCTGCTCCTGACACGACACAGCTGCTCCTGACCTGACACAGCTGCTCCTGACACGACACAGCTGCCCCCCTGACACGACACAGCTGCTCCTGACACGACACAGCTGCGCCTGACACGACACAGCTGCTCCTGACCTGACACAGCTGCTCCTGACACGACGTAGCTGCTCCTGACACGACACAGCTGCGCCTGACAGGATACAGCTGCTCCTGACACGACGCAGCTGCTTCTGACACGACACAGCTGCGCCTAACACGACACAGCTGCTCCTGACACGACGTAGCAGCTCCTGACACGACACAGCTGCCCCAGACACCACACAGCTGCCCCTGACACGACACAGCTGCCCCTGACACGACACAGCTGCGCATGACACGACACAGCTGCTCCTGACACCACACAGCTGCTCCTGACACCACACAGCTGCGCCTGACACGACACAGCTGCCCCTGACACGACACAGCTGCCCCTGATACGACACAGCTGCCCCTGACACGACACAGCTGCCCCTAACACGACACAGCAGCTCCTGACACGACACAGCTGCTCCAGACATGACACAGCTGCGCCTGACACGACACACCTTCCCCTGACACTGCACAGCTGCGCCTGACACGACACAGCTGCTCCTGACACGACACAGCTGCTCCTGACCTGACACAGCTGCTCCTGACACGACGTAGCTTCTCCTGACACGACACAGCTGCCCCCCTGACACGACACAGCTGCTCCTGACACGACACAGCTGCGCATGACACGACACAGCTGCTCCTGACCTGACACAGCTGCTCCTGACACGACACAGCTGCGCATGACACGACATGCTGCTCCTGACCTGACACAGCTGCTCCTGACACGACGTAGCTGCTCCTGACACGACACAGCTGCGCCTGACACGATACAGCTGCTCCTGACACCACACAGCTGCTCCTGACACGACACAGCTACTCCTGACACGACACAGCTGCTCCTGACACGACACAGCTGACTCTGACACGACACAGCTGCTCCTGACACCACACAGCTGCTCCTGACACCACACAGCTGCTCCTGACACGACACAGCTGATCCTGACACGACACAGCTGCTCCTGACACCACACAGCTGCTCCTGACACCACACAGCTGCTCCTGACACGACACAGCTGCTCCTGACCCGACACAGCTGCTCCTGACACGACGTAGCAGCTCCTGACACGACACAGTTGCTCCTGACACGACACAGCTGCTCCTGACACGACACAGCTGCTCCTGACACGACACAGCTGACTCTGACACGACACAGCTGCCCCTGACACGACACAGCTACCCCTGACACGACACAGCTGCCACTGACACGACACAGCTGCTCCTGACTCGACACAGCTGCTACTGACCCGACACAGCTGCTCCTGACACGACGTAGCAGCTCCTGACACGACACAGCTGCCCCTGACACGACACAGCTGCTCTTGACCCGACACAGCTGCCCCTGACAAAACACAGCTGCCCTGACACGACACAGCTGCCCCTGACACGGCACAGCTGCCCCTGACACGACACAGCTGCCCCTGACACGAAACAGCTGCCCCTGACACGACACAGCTGCGCCTGACACGACACAGCTGCCCCTGACACGACACAGCTGCGCCTGACACGACACAGCTGCCCCCTGACACGACACAGCTGCGCCTGACACGACACAGCTGCTCCTGACACGACACAGCTGCGCCTGACACGACACAGCTGCTCCTGACACCACACAGCTGCCCCCTGACACCACACAGGTGCGCCTGACACGACATAGCTGCCCCTGACACGACACAGCTGCACCTGATACGACGCAGCTGCTCCTGACACCACACAGCTGCTCCTAACACGACACAGCTGCGCCTGACACCACACAGCTGCGCATTACACGACACAGTTGCTCCTGACACCACACAGCTGCTCCTGACACCAGACAGCTGCGCCTGACACGACACAGCTGCCCCTGACACGACACAGCTGCCCCTGACACGACACAGCTGCCCCTGACACGACACAGCTGCCCCTAACACGACACAGCTGCTCCTGGCACGACACAGCTGCTCCAGACATGACACAGCTGCGCCTGACACGACACAACTGCCCCTGACACTGCACAGCTGCGCCTGACACGACACAGCTGCTCCTGACACGACACAGCTGCTCCTGACCTGACACAGCTGCTCCTGACACGACACAGCTGCCCCCCTGACACGACACAGCTGCTCCTGACACGACACAGCTGCGCCTGACACGACACAGCTGCTCCTGACCTGACACAGCTGCTCCTGACACGACGTAGCTGCTCCTGACACGACACAGCTGCGCCTGACACGATACAGCTGCTCCTGACACGACGCAGCTGCTTCTGACACGACACAGCTGCGCCTGACACGACACAGCTGCTCCTGACACGACGTAGCAGCTCCTGACACGACACAGCTGCCCCAGACACCACACAGCTGCCCCTGACACGACAGAGCTGCCCCTGACACGACACAGCTGCGCATGACACGACACAGCTGCCCCTGACACGACACAGCTGCCCCTGATACGACACAGCTGCCCCTGACACGACACAGCTGCCCCTAACACGACACAGCAGCTCCTGACACGACACAGCTGCTCCAGACATGACACAGCTGCGCCTGACACGACACACCTTCCCCTGACACTGCACAGCTGCGCCTGACACGACACAGCTGCTCCTGACACGACACAGCTGCCCCTGACCTGACACAGCTGCTCCTGACACGACGTAGCTTCTCCTGACACGACACAGCTGCCCCCCTGACACGACACAGCTGCTCCTGACGCGACACAGCTGCGCATGACACGACACAGCTGCTCCTGACCTGACACAGCTGCTCCTGACACGACGTAGCTGCTCCTGACACGACATAGCTGCGCCTGACACGATACAGCTGCTCCTGACCTGACACAGCTGCTCCTGACACGACGTAGCTGCTCCTGACACGACACAGCTGCGCCTGACACGATACAGCTGCTCCTGACACGACACAGCTGCTTCTGACACGACACAGCTGCGCCTGACACGACACAGCTGCTCCTGACACGACGTAGCAGCTCCTGACATGACACAGCTGCCCCAGACACCACACAGCTGCCCCTGGCACGACACAGCTGCCCCTGACACGACACAGCTGCTCCTGACACGACACAGCTGCTCCTGACACGACACAGCTGCCCCTGACACCACACAGCTGCTCCTGACACGACACAGCTGCTCCTGACACGACACAGCTGCTCCTGACACGACACAGCTGCCCCTGACACCACACAGCTGCTCCTAACACGACACAGCTGCCCCTGACAACAGACAGCTGCCCCTGACACGACACAGCTGCCCCTGACACGACACAGCTGCTCCTGACACGACACAGCTGCTCCTGACATGACGTAGCAGCTCCTGACACGACACAGCTGCCCCTGACACGACACAGCTGCCCCAGACACGTCACAGCTGCCCCCTGACACGACACAGCTGCTCCTGACACGACACAGCTGCGCCTGACACGACACAACTGCTCCTGACACGACACAGCTGCTTCTGACACGACACAGCTGCTCCTGACACGACACAGCTGCGCCTGACACGGCACAGCTGCCCCCTGACACGACACAGCTGCCCCTGACACAACACAGCTGCCCCTGACACCACACAGCTGCCCCTGACACGACACAGCTGCTCCTGACACGACACAGCTGCTCCTGACACGACACAGCTGCCCCTGACACCACACAGCTGCTCCTGACACGACACAGCTGCCCCTGACAACAGACAGCTGCCCCTGACACGACACTGCTGCCTCTGACACGACACAGCTGCTCCTGACACGACACAGCTGCGCCTGACACGACACAGCTGCTCCTGACCTGACACAGCTGCTCCTGACACGACGTAGCTGCTCCTGACACGACACAGCTGCGCCTGACACGATACAGCTGCTCCTGACACGACGCAGCTGCTTCTGACACGACACAGCTGCGCCTGACACGACACAGCTGCTCCTGACACGACGTAGCAGCTCCTGACACGACACAGCTGCCCCAGACACCACACAGCTGCCCCTGACACGACAGAGCTGCCCCTGACACGACACAGCTGCGCATGACACGACACAGCTGCCCCTGACACGACACAGCTGCCCCTGATACGACACAGCTGCCCCTGACACGACACAGCTGCCCCTAACACGACACAGCAGCTCCTGACACGACACAGCTGCTCCAGACATGACACAGCTGCGCCTGACACGACACACCTTCCCCTGACACTGCACAGCTGCGCCTGACACGACACAGCTGCTCCTGACACGACACAGCTGCCCCTGACCTGACACAGCTGCTCCTGACACGACGTAGCTTCTCCTGACACGACACAGCTGCCCCCCTGACACGACACAGCTGCTCCTGACACGACACAGCTGCGCATGACACGACACAGCTGCTCCTGACCTGACACAGCTGCTCCTGACACGACGTAGCTGCTCCTGACACGACATAGCTGCGCCTGACACGATACAGCTGCTCCTGACCTGACACAGCTGCTCCTGACACGACGTAGCTGCTCCTGACACGACACAGCTGCGCCTGACACGATACAGCTGCTCCTGACACGACACAGCTGCTTCTGACACGACACAGCTGCACCTGACACGACACAGGTGCTCCTGACACGACGTAGCAGCTCCTGACATGACACAGCTGCCCCAGACACCACACAGCTGCCCCTGGCACGACACAGCTGCCCCTGACACGACACAGCTGCTCCTGACACGACACAGCTGCTCCTGACACGACACAGCTGCCCCTGACACCACACAGCTCCTCCTGACACGACACAGCTGCTCCTGACACGACACAGCTGCTCCTGACACGACACAGCTGCCCCTGACACCACACAGCTGCTCCTAACACGACACAGCTGCCCCTGACAACAGACAGCTGCCCCTGACACGACACAGCTGCCCCTGACACGACACAGCTGCTCCTGACACGACACAGCTGCTCCTGACATGACGTAGCAGCTCCTGACACGACACAGCTGCCCCAGACACGTCACAGCTGCCCCCTGACACGACACAGCTGCTCCTGACACGACACAGCTGCGCCTGACACGACACAACTGCTCCTGACACGACACAGCTGCTTCTGACACGACACAGCTGCTCCTGACACGACACAGCTGCGCCTGACACGGCACAGCTGCCCCCTGACACGACACAGCTGCCCCTGACACAACACAGCTGCCCCTGACACCACACAGCTGCCCCTGACACGACACAGCTGCTCCTGACACGACACAGCTGCTCCTGACACGACACAGCTGCCCCTGACACCACACAGCTGCTCCTGACACGACACAGCTGCCCCTGACAACAGACAGCTGCCCCTGACACGACACTGCTGCCTCTGACACGACACAGCTGCTCCTGACACGACACAGCTGCTCCTGACACTACACAGCTGCTCCCTGACAAGACACAGCTGCTCCTGACACGACACAGCTGCGCCTGACACGACACAGCTGCTCCTGACACGACACAGCTGCCCCTAACACGACACAGCTGCCCCTAACACGACACAGCTGCCCCTGACACGACACAGCTGCCCCTGACACGACACAGCTGCGCCTGACACGACACAGCTGCTCCTGATACGACACAGCTGCGCCTGACACGACACAGCTGCCCCTGACACGACACAGCTGCGCCTGACACGACACAGCTGCGCCTGACACGACACAGCTGCGCCTGACACGACACAGCTGCGCCTGACACGACACAGCTGCCCCTGACACGACACAGCTGCGCCTGACACGACACAGCTGCTCTTGACACCACACAGCTGCCCCTGACACGTCACAGCTGCCCCTGACACGACACAGCTGCCCCTGACACCACACAGCTGCCCCTGACACGACACAGCTGCGCCTGACACGACACAGCTGCCCCTGACACGACACAGCTGCGCCAAGCTCTTCAAGCTGTCCACTCATAATTTACCGTTATTATCTTGCAAGAAATGGAAGTAATTTTCGTATAAAAATAGTTGTGATACTTGTCTGGTCCTGTGAATGGTTAGTGTAATGGTGCACACACTGGTGCAGGGGTGTGTGTAACACTCTGGTGCAGGGGTGTGTGTAACACACTGGTGCAGGGGTGTGTGTAACACTCTGGTGCAGGGGTGTGTGTAACACTCTGGTGCAGGGGTGTGTGTAACACTCTGGTGCAGGGGTGTGTGTAACACTCTGGTGCAGGGGCGTGTGTAACACTCTGGTGCAGGGGTGTGTGTAACACTCTGGTGCAGGGGTGTGTGTAACACACTGGTGCAGGGGTGTGTGTAACACTCTGGTGCAGGGGCGTGTGTAACACTCTGGTGCAGGGGTGTGTGTAACACTCTGGTGCAGGGGTGTGTTTAACACACTGGTGCAGGGGCGTGTGTAACACTCTGGTGCAGGGGTGTGTGTAACACTCTGGTGCAGGGGTGTGTTTAACACACTGGTGCAGGGGCGTGTGTAACACACTGGTGCAGGGGTGTGTGTAACACTCTGGTGCAGGGGTGTGTGTAACACTCTGGTGCAGGGGCGTGTGTAACACTCTGGTGCAGGGGCGTGTGCAACACTCAGGTGCAGGGGTGTGTGTAACACACTGGTGCAGGGGTGTGTGTAACACTCTGGTGCAGGGGTGAGTGTAACACTCTGGTGCAGGGGCGTGTGCAACACTCTGGTGCAGGGGTGTGTGTAACACTCTGGTGCAGGGGTGTGTGTAACACTCTGGTGCAGGGGTGTGTGTAACACTCTGGTGCAGGGGTGTGTGTAACACTCTGGTGCAGGGGTGTGTGTAACACTCTGGTGCAGGGGTGTGTGTAACACACTGGTGCAGGGGTGTGTGTAACACTCTGGTGCAGGGGCGTGTGTAACACTCTGGTGCAGGGGTGTGTGTAACACTCTGGTGCAGGGGTGTGTTTAACACACTGGTGCAGGGGCGTGTGTAACACACTGGTGCAGGGGTGTGTGTAACACTCTGGTGCAGGGGTGTGTGTAACACTCTGGTGCAGGGGCGTGTGCAACACTCAGGTGCAGGGGTGTGTGTAACACACTGGTGCAGGGGTGTGTGTAACACTCTGGTGCAGGGGTGAGTGTAACACTCTGGTGCAGGGGCGTGTGCAACACTCTGGTGCAGGGGTGTGTGTAACACTCTGGTGCAGGGGTGTGTGTAACACTCTGGTGCAGGGGTGTGTAACACACTGGTGCAGGGGGGTGTGTAACACACTGGTGCAGGGGTGTGTGTAACACTCTGGTGCAGGGGCGTGTGTAACACTCTGGTGCAGGGGCGTGTGTAACACTCTCTGGTGCAGGGGTGTGTGTAACACTCTGGTGCAGGGGTGTGTAACACACTGGTGCAGGGGTGTGTGTAACACTCTGGTGCAGGGGTGTGTGTAACACTCTGGTGCAGGGGTGTGTGTAACACTCTGGTGCAGGGGCGTGTGTAACACTCTGGTGCAAGGGCGTGTATAACACTCTTGTGCAGGGGCGTGTGTAACACTCTCTGGTGCAGGGGTGTGTGTAACACTCTCTGGTGCAGGGGTGTGTGTAACACTCTGGTGCAGGGGTGTGTGTAACACTCTGGTGCAGGGGTGTGTGCAACACTCTGGTGCAGGGGCGTGTGTAACACTCTCTGGTGCAGGGGTGTGTGTAACACTCTCTGGTGCAGGGGCGTGTGTAACACTCTGGTGCAGGTGTGTGTGTAACACTCTGGTGCAGGGGTGTGTGTAACACTCTGGTGCAGGGGAGTGTGTAACACTCTGGTGCAGGGGTGTGTGTAACACTCTGGTGCAGGGGCGTGTGTAACACTCTCTGGTGCAGGGGTGTGTGTAACACTCTGGTGCAGGGGTGTGTGTAACACTCTGGTGCAGGGGCGTGTGTAACACTCTGGTGCAGGGGTGTGTGTAACACTCTGGTGCAGGGGCGTGTGTAACACTCTCTGGTGCAGGGGTGTGTGTAACATTCTCTGGTGCAGGGGCGTGTGTAACACTCTGGTGCAGGGGTGTGTGTAACACTCTGGTGCAGGGGTGTGTGTAACACTCTGGTGCAGGGGTGTGTGTAACACTCTGGTGCAGGGGTGTGTGCAACACTCTGGTGCAGGGGTGTGTGTAACACACTGGTGCAGGGGTTTGTGTAACACTCTGGTGCAGGGGTGTGTGTAACACTCTCTGGTGCAGGGGCGTGTGTAACACTCTGGTGCAGGGGTGTGTGTAACACTCTGGTGCAGGGGTGTGTGTAACACTCTCTGGTGCAGGGGCGTGTGTAACACTCTGGTGCAGGGGTGTGTGTAACACTCTGGTGCAGGGGCGTGTGTAACACTCTGGTGCAGGGGTGTGTGTAACACTCTGGTGCAAGGGTGTGTGCAACACTCTGGTGCAGGGGTGTGTGTAACACTCTGGTGCAGGGGTGTGTGTAACACTCTGGTGCAGGGGTGTGTGCAACACTCTGGTGCAGGGGCGTGTGCAACACATTCTTGTGGAGGGGTTGTGGAACACTCTCCGGTGCAGGGGTGTGTGCAACACACACTGGTGCAAGGGGGGTGTGGAACACTCTCTGGTGCAGGGGTGTGAAACACTCTCTGGTGCTGGGGTGTGTGTAACACTCTGGTACAGGGGTGTGTGTAACACTCTGGTGCAGGGGCGTGTGCAACACACTGGTGCAGGGGTGTGTGCATCACACACTGGTGCAGGGGGGTGTGGAACACTCTCTGGTGCAGCGGTGTGGAACACTCTCTGGTGCAGGGGCGTGTTCAACACTCTCTGGTGCAGGGGTGTGTGCAACACACTCTGGTGCAGGGGCGTGTTCAACACTCTCTGGTGCAGGGGTGTGTGTAATTTACTCCTCAGTGTGTGGATGTTTATGACTGTGGAGGTCACCGTCCAGACTGTGACACTTCCTGGGAGAAGCAGTAAGAGAGGTGTACTCTACGTGAGAGGAACACTGAGACCAGTGTACTCTACGTGGGAGGAACACTGAGACCGGTGTACTCTACGTGGGAGGAACACTGACACTGGTGTACTCTACGTGGGAAGAACACTGAGACCGGTGTACTCTACGTGGGAGGAACACTGAGACCGGTGTACTCTACGTGGGAGGAACACTGAGACCGGTGTACTCTACGTGGGAGGAACACTGAGACCGGTGTACTCTATGTGGGAGGAACACTGAGACCGGTGTACTCTACGTGGGAGGAACACTGAGACTGGTGTACTCTACGTGGGAGGAACACTGAGACTGGTGTACTCAACGTGGGAGGAACACTGAGACTGGTGTACTCTACGTGGGAGGAACACTGAGACTGGTGTACTCTACGTGGGAAGAACACTGAGACTGGTGTACTCTACGTGGGAGGAACACTGAGAGACGTGTACTCTACGTGGGAGGAACACTGAGACTGGTGTACTCTACGTGGGAGGAACACTGAGACTGGTGTACTCTACGTGGGAAGAACACTGAGACTAGTGTACTCTACGTGGGAGGAACACTGAGAGAGGTGTACTCTACGTGGGAGGAACACTGAGAGAGGTGTACTCTACGTGGGAGGAACACTGAGACCGGTGTACTCTACGTGGGAGGGACACTGAGACTGGTGAGCTCTACGTGGGAGGAACACTGACACTGGTGTACTCTACGTGGGAGGAATACTGACACTGGTGTACTCTACGTGGGAGGGATACTGAGACCGGTGTACTCTACGTGGGAGGGATACTGAGACCGGTGTACTCTACGTGGGAGGAACACTGAGACTGGTGTAATCTACGTGGGAGGAACACTGAGACCGGTGTACTCTACGTGGGAGGGACACTGAGACCGGTGTACTCTACGATGGAGGGACACTGAGACTGGTGTACTCTACGTGGGAGGAACACTGAGACCGGTGTACTCTACGTGGGAGGAACACTGAGACTGGTGAACTCACCGTGGGAGGAATACTGAGACTGGTGTACTATACGTGGGAGGAACACTGAGACTGGTGTACTCTACGTGGGAAGAACACTGAGACTGGTGCACTCTACGTGGGAGGAACACTGAGAGAGGTGTACTCTACGTGGGAGGAACACTGAGAGAGGTGTACTCTACGTGGGAGGAACACTGATACCGGTGTACTCTACGTGGGAGGAACACTGAGACCGGTGTACTCTACGTGGGAGGAACACTGAGACTGGTGTACTCTACGTGGGAGGAACACTGAGACTGGTGTACTCAACGTGGGAGGAACACTGAGACTGGTGTACTCTACGAGGGAGGAACACTGAGACTGGTGTACTCTACGTGGGAGGAACACTGAGACTGGTGTACTCTACGTGGAAGGAACACTGAGACTGGTGTACTCAACGTGGGAGGAACACTGAGACTGGTGTACTCAACGTGGGAGGAACACTGAGACTGGTGTACTCTACGTGGGACGAACACTGAGACTGGGGTACTCTACGTGGGAAGAACACTGAGACTGGTGTACTCTACGTGGGTGGAACACTGAGAGAGGTGTACTCTACGTGGGAGGAACACTGAGACCGGTGTACTCTACGTGGGAGGAACACTGAGACCGGTGTACTCTACGTGGGAGGAACACTGACACTGGTGTACTCTATGTGGGAGGAACACTGACACTGGTGTACTCTACGTGGGAGGAACACTGACACTGGTGTACTCTACGTGGGAGGAACACTGACACTGGTGTACTCTACGTGGGAGGGATACTGAGACCGGTGTACTCTACGTGGGAGGGATACTGAGACCGGTGTACTCTACGTGGGAGGAACACTGAGACTAATGTAATCTACGTGGGAGGAACACTGAGACCGGTGTACTCTACGATGGAGGGACACTGAGACTGGTGTACTCTACGTGGGAGGAACACTGAGACCGGTGTACTCTACGTGGGAGGGACACTGAGACCGGTGTACTCTACGTGGGAGGAACACTGAGACCGGTGTACTCTACGTGGGAGGGACACTGAGACTGGTGTACTCTACGTGGGAGGGACACTGAGACCGGTGTACTCTACGTGGGAGGAACACTGACACTGGTGTACTCTACGTGGGAGGAACACTGAGACTGGTGTACTCTACGTGGGAGGAACACTGAGACCGGTGTACTCTACGTGGGAGGGACACTGAGACTGGTGTACTCTACGTGGAAGGGACACTAAGACCGGTGTATTCTACGTGGGAGGAACACTGACACTGGTGTACTCTACGTGGGAGGAACACTGAGACTAATGTAATCTACGTGGGAGGAACACTGAGACCGGTGTACTCTACGATGGAGGGACACTGAGACTGGTGTACTCTACGTGGGAGAAACACTGAGACCGGTGTACTCTACGTGGGAGGGACACTGAGACCGGTGTACTCTACGTGGGAGGAACACTGAGACCGGTGTACTCTACGTGGGAGGGACACTGAGACTGGTGTACTCTACGTGGGAGGGACACTGAGACCGGTGTACTCTACGTGGGAGGAACACTGACACTGGTGTACTCTACGTGGGAGGAACATTGAGACTGGTGTACTCTACGTGGGAGGAACACTGAGACCGGTGTACTCTACGTGGGAGGGACACTGAGACTGGTGTACTCTACGTGGGAGGGACACTAAGACCGGTGTATTCTACGTGGGAGGAACACTGACACTGGTGTACTCTACGTGGGAGGAACACTGAGACTGATGTACTCTACGTGGGAGGAACACTGAGACCGGTGTACTCTACGTGGGAGGGACACTGAGACTGGTGTACTCTACGTGGGAGGGACACTGAGACCGGTGTACTCTACGTGGGAGGAACACTGACACTGGTGTACTCTACGTGTGAGGAACACTGAGACTGGTGTACTCTACGTGTGAGGAACACTGAGACCGGTGTACTCTACGTGGGAGGAACACTGAGACTGGTGTACTCTACGTGGGAGGAACACTAAGACCGGTGTACTCTACGTGGGAGGAACACTGAGACCGGTGTACTCTACGTGGGAGGAACACTGAGACTGGTGTACTCTACGTGGGAGGAACACTGAGACTGGTGTATTCAACGTGGGAGGAACACTGAGACTGGTGTACTCTACGAGGGAGGAACACTGAGACTGGTGTACTCTACGTGGGAGGAACACTGAGACTGGTGTACTCTACGTGGGAGGAACACTGAGACTGGTGTACTCAACGTGGGAGGAACACTGAGACTGGTGTACTCAACGTGGGAGGAACACTGAGACTGGTGTACTCTACGTGGGACGAACACTGAGACTGGGGTACTCTACGTGGGAAGAACACTGAGACTGGTGTACTCTACGTGGGTGGAACACTGAGAGAGGTGTACTCTACGTGGGAGGAACACTGAGACCGGTGTACTCTACGTGTGAGGAACACTGAGACCGGTGTACTCTACGTGGGAGGAACACTGACACTGGTGTACTCTATGTGGGAGGAACACTGACACTGGTGTACTCTACGTGGGAGGAACACTGACACTGGTGTACTCTACGTGGGAGGAACACTGACACTGGTGTACTCTACGTGGGAGGGATACTGAGACCGGTGTACTCTACGTGGGAGGGATACTGAGACCGGTGTACTCTACGTGGGAGGAACACTGAGACTAGGTGTAATCTACGTGGGAGGAACACTGAGACCGGTGTACTCTACGATGGAGGGGCACTGAGACTGGTGTACTCTACGTGGGAGGAACACTGAGACCGGTGTACTCTACGTGGGAGGACACTGAGACCGGTGTACTCTACGTGGGAGGGAACACTGAGACCGGTGTACTCTACGTGGGAGGGAACTGAGACCGGTGTACTCTACGATGGAGGGCACTGAGACTGGTGTACTCTACGTGGGAGGAACACTGAGACCGGTGTACTCTACGTGGAGGGACACTGAGACCGGTGTACTCTACGTGGGAGGAACACTGAGACCGGTGTACTCTACGTGGGAGGGACACTGAGACTGGTGTACTCTACGTGGGAGGGACACTGAGACCGGTGTACTCTACGTGGGAGGAACACTGACACTGGTGTACTCTACGTGGGAGGAACACTGAGACTGGTGTACTCTACGTGGGAGGAACACTGAGACCGGTGTACTCTACGTGGGAGGGACACTGAGACTGGTGTACTCTACGTGGAAGGGACACTAAGACCGGTGTATTCTACGTGGGAGGAACACTGACACTGGTGTACTCTACGTGGGAGGAACACTGAGACTAATGTAATCTACGTGGGAGGAACACTGAGACCGGTGTACTCTACGATGGAGGGACACTGAGACTGGTGTACTCTACGTGGGAGAAACACTGAGACCGGTGTACTCTACGTGGGAGGACACTGAGACCGGTGTACTCTACGTGGGAGGAACACTGAGACCGGTGTACTCTACGTGGGAGGGACACTGAGACTGGTGTACTCTACGTGGGAGGACACTGAGACCGGTGTACTCTACGTGGGAGGAACACTGACACTGGTGTACTCTACGTGGGAGGAACATTGAGACTGGTGTACTCTACGTGGGAGGAACACTGAGACCGGTGTACTCTACGTGGGAGGACACTGAGACTGGTGTACTCTACGTGGGAGGGACACTAAGACCGGTGTATTCTACGTGGGAGGAACACTGACACTGGTGTACTCTACGTGGAGGAACACTGAGACTGTGTACTCTACGTGGGAGGAACACTGAGACCGGTGTACTCTACGTGGGAGGAACACTGAGACTGGTGTACTCTACGTGGGAGGAACACTGAGACCGGTGTACTCTACGTGGAGGAACACTGAGACTGGTGTACTCTACGTGGGAGGAACACTGAGACTGGTGTACTCTACGTGGGAGGAACACTGAGACCGGTGTACTCTACGTGGGAGGAACACTGAGACTGGTGTACTCTACGTGGGAGGAACACTGAGACCGGTGTACTCTACGTGGGAGGAACACTGAGACTGGTGTACTCTACGTGGGAGGAACACTGAGACTGGTGTACTCTACGTGGGAGGAACACTGAGACCTGGTGTACTCTACGTGGGAGGAACACTGAGACCGGTGTACTCTACGTGGGAGGAACACTGAGACTGGTGTACTCTACGTGGGAGGAACACTGAGCACTGGTGTACTCTACGTGAGAGGAACACTGAGACTGGTGTACTCTACGTGAGAGGAACACTGAGATTGGTGTACTCTACGTGGGAGGAACACTGAGATTGGTGTACTCTACGTGGGAGGAACACTGAGACCGGTGTACTCTAAGTGGGAGGAACACTGAGACTGGTGTACTCTACGTGGGAGGAACACTGAGACTGGTGTACTCTACGTGGGAGGAACACTGAGACCGGTGTACTCTACGTGGGAGGAACACTGAGACCGGTGTACTCTACGTGGGAGGAACACTGAGACCGATGTACTCTACGTGGGAGGAACACTGAGACCGGTGTACTCTACGTGGGAGGAACACTGAGACTGGTGTACTCTACGTGGGAGGAACACTGAGACTGGTGTACTCTACGTGGGAGGAACACTGAGACCGGTGTACTCTACGTGGGAGGAACACTGAGACTGGTGTACTCTACGTGGGAGGAACACTGAGACCGGTGTACTCTACGTGGGAGGAACACTGAGACTGGTGTACTCTACGTGGGAGGAACACTGAGACTGGTGTACTCTACGTGGGAGGAACACTGAGACTGGTGTACTCTATGTGGGAGGAACACTGACACTGGTGTACTCTACGTGGGAGGAACACTGACACTGGTGTACTCTACGTGGGAGGAACACTGAGACCGGTGTTCTCTACGTGGGAGGAACACTGAGACCGGTGTACTCTACGTGGGAGGAACACTGAGACTGGTGTACTCTATGTGGGAGGAACACTGACACTGGTGTACTCTACGTGGGAGGAACACTGACACTGGTGTACTCTACGTGGGAGGAACACTGACACTGGTGTACTCTACGTGGGAGGGATACTGAGACCGGTGTACTCTACGTGGGAGGGATACTGTGACCGGTGTACTCTACGTGGGAGGAACACTGAGACTGGTGTAATCTACGTGGGAGGAACACTGAGACCGGTGTACTCTACGTGGGAGGGACACTGAGACTGGTGTTCTCTACATGGGAGGAACACTGACACTGGTGTACTCTACGTGGGAGGAACACTGAGACCGGTGTACTCTACGTGGGAGGGATACTGAGACCGGTGTACTCTACGTGGGAGGAACACTGAGACTAATGTAATCTACGTGGGAGGAACACTGAGACCGGTGTACTCTACGATGGAGGGACACTGAGACTGGTGTACTCTACGTGGGAGGAACACTGAGACCGGTGTACTCTACGTGGGAGGGACACTGAGACCGGTGTACTCTACGTGGGAGGAACACTGAGACCGGTGTACTCTACGTGGGAGGAACACTGAGACCGGTGTACTCTACGTGGGAGGGACACTGAGACTGGTGTACTCTACGTGGGAGGGACACTGAGACCGGTGTACTCTACGTGGGAGGAACACTGACACTGGTGTACTCTACGTGGGAGGAACACTGAGACTGGTGTACTCTACGTGGGAGGAACACTGAGACCGGTGTACTCTACGTGGGAGGGACACTGAGACTGGTGTACTCTACGTGGGAGGGACACTAAGACCGGTGTATTCTACGTGGGAGGAACACTGACACTGGTGTACTCTACGTGGGAGGAACACTGAGACTGGTGTACTCTACGTGGGAGGAACACTGAGACCGGTGTACTCTACGTGGGAGGAACACTGAGACTGGTGTACTCTACGTGGGAGGAACACTGAGACCGGTGTACTCTACGTGGGAGGGACACTGAGACTGGTGTACTCTACGTGGGAGGGACACTGAGACCGGTGTACTCTACGTGGGAGGAACACTGACACTGGTGTACTCTACGTGTGAGGAACACTGACACTGGTGTACTCTACGTGTGAGGAACACTGAGACCGGTGTACTCTACGTGGGAGGAACACTGAGACTGGTGTACTCTACGTGGGAGGAACACTGAGACCGGTGTACTCTACGTGGGGGGAACGCTGAGACTGGTGTACTCTACGTGGGAGGAACACTGAGACCGGTGTGCTCTACGTGTGAGGAACACTGAGACTGGTGTACTCTACGTGGGAGGAACACTGAGACTGGTGTACTCTACGTGGGAGGAACACTGAGACTGGTGTACTCTACGTGGGAGGAACGCTGAGACCGGTGTACTCTACGTGGGAGGAACACTGAGACTGGTGTACTCTACGTGGGAGGAACACTGAGACCGGTGTACTCTACGTGGGAGGAACACTGAGACTGGTGTACTCTACGTGAGAGGAACACTGAGACTGGTGTACTCTACGTGAGAGGAACACTGAGACTGGTGTACTCTACGTGGGAGGAACACTGAGACTGGTGTACTCTACGTGAGAGGAACACTGAGACCGGTGTACTCTACGTGGGAGGAACACTGAGACCGGTGTACTCTACGTGGGAGGAACACTGAGACCGATGTACTCTACGTGGGAGGAACACTGAGACCGGTGTACTCTACGTGGGAGGAACACTGAGACTGGTGTACTCTACGTGGGAGGAACACTGAGACTGGTGTACTCTACGTGGGAGGAACACTGAGACCGGTGTACTCTACGTGGGAGGAACACTGAGACTGGTGTACTCTACGTGGGAGGAACATTGAGACTGGTGTACTCTACGTGGGAGGAACACTGAGACTGGTGTACTCTACGTGGGAGGAACACTGAGACTGGTGTACTCTACGTGGGAGGAACACTGAGACTGGTGTACTCTACGTGGGAGGAATACTGAGACCGGTGTACTCTACGTGGGAGGAACACTGAGACTGGTGTACTCTACGTGGGAGGAACACTGAGACCGGTGTACTCTACGTGGGAGGAACACTGAGACTGGTGTACTCTACGTGGGAGGAACACTGAGACTGGTGTACTCTACGTGGGAGGAACACTGAGAGAGGAGAACTTCCAAAAGAATGATCTGACCAATTAGCTGTACTGGTGAACGAACAGTTTCCGGACTACCGCACATTTACAAAATCTTCGGAGGTAAATGATCTGTATGTGTTTGTGTGAAGGAATATATGCAAATCCTTAATATGTGTACGTTTGTAATTGTTTCATAAGTGTTTGTTTATGTGTGATGGACGAGTGTAAATCCTTACTGTCCCAGCTGAGTCATTCTATCCTTCCCTTACTGGCTTATTCTATCCTTGTTATTCTATCCTTCAGTCCTGCTTCCTCTTTATACACACTTCGTTCATTTTTAATCGTATTTTTCAAACATTGACGTTATAGTTTAGCATCGTTTAAGTGGTGAGAGACAAGCGAATTGCTGAAAAAAACAATTCTGATTTAACTAGGGCTCATTTTTTTTTTTTTTAATAAACAATGGTTCTTACATTCTTCTAAGCATCAGAGGAGAACTTCCTAGAGGGACAATTAAGTTTACCAAGACCAGCATTTTGGAGATCCCAAACTTCACATCCATACAGAATAAAACACCAACTGTTAATAACTTTAACTACGACCAAACTCACTCAAGATAACGTGTGTTCTGACCTTTAGGTCTCTGGTCGCACCATCTGGTAAGTGTCCTCTGAGGGTATGATACGACCCACGTGCTTTGAAAACATATCTTCCTCGACTCTCTTCCTGCCAAAGTAGATTTTGGTCAAGATGTAAATAAGACGATTGCAATAAGTTAAGATCAGCTGCATCACTTTGGCCCGGGTTGAGGTGTGGGACAACCACGCTCACATTCTCAGCAGGAGCGGCGTGTGGCTGCATTCATCACTGTAACCTTCACATATTCCTAGCAATATTTCCATAGCATCTTTGCTTGTTACTAATATATCAGCGTCATCAGCCATAACAAAGCACATTCTCCTTTTATTTTAGTCCCGCCCGTACGAGAGCCAGTTCAGCTGTGTCTTAATCCCTTTCAGCTTAGAAATTCTTGAAAAAAACGTGTTTTCAACTTTGCTAAATTTCTTTGAATACCTCAAACACAGAGTGAGAACATAGCATATCTTCCCCCAAGAACGGTGCCACTGAGCACCATACACTAATCTTTTTTGTATGAAAGTCTAAAGTTAGAGGTTTCTAGGTCATTAACTTGAACGTCGCTTAATATATAATTCAATATTTCCTTCGGTATGATATCCCGCGTCGTCATAAAATGGAAAAACGGCGACGTTTCGGTCTGTCCTGAACCATTACCAAGTCGTGTGAGGGAATGAGAGACTGGAAGAAACATTGAAGGAAGAGTGTGAGATGAAAGGTGGGAAGACTTAAAGAGGAAGATAATAAGTTGAAAGGAAAGAATATGATGAGAGAAAGTCATCATATTCTTGGAGGAATGAAAGAATGAAAGAATGAATGGAATTATTCTATTCATCATTATAGTTGGAGGAATGAAAGATGATAATAGCATGAATTGAAAAAATATGAAAAAGAGGCAAGAAAGGAGAAAAGGCAAAAAAGGGAATAGGTAAGAATATGGAGAATCAGGTAAAGTAAGGAAAATGATTAGAAGTCACAAAAGGGAAAAGGAAAAATAATACGAAAATGGTTATAAAAAGAACTTTGAAAAAAAGTAAAAAAAAAGTGACGAAGAGGAAATCTAGTAATAAAAGACATAGACAGGATAGAGAGGTTAGACAGGGCAAAGTTTAAGTCAGGTCACGTTTGTTTAGAAGGTTGGAGCATTTTAGTATGTACTGAGAAAGGGAAGAGTCAACAGCAACAAAGCCAGGACTCAGGTTCATGTTGGGTAGGTTGTGTATCAGAGCAGAGTCAGCAAGACGGCGTCTGTGTAGAGTAGAGGCAGGAAAGATTATTTTAGAGGAAGACCAATCAATAGGATGATTAGAGTCCCTCACATGACTGAAGAGAGCATTGTTTGTGTCTGCAGACTTAACACTTCTTTTGTGTTCCTAAAATATGTCAATTTGTGTACGGCCAGTTTCACCAACGTGTTGGAGAGGACAAGACTAACAGGAAATAGAGTAGACACCAGCAGCATTAGAAGCAGTTGGAGGAACAGTGTGAACCAGATTACTACGAAAAGTGTTTGTCGAAAGGTGAGCTGAATGTCAAGAGGACGAAGGGTATTATTTAGATTTTGGAGTCCATATATGAAGGGAAGGCAGAGCACAATGGTACTGGTGTTGGAAACAGGTTTTGGATGAAAGAAAATTCCTTAAGCTTGAGAATAAACACAATTGATAAAATACGAAGGGTAACCAAAGCGAGAAGGTTAACCAAAGACTTGTAAATAATAAAAATTTCAATATCAAGAAACTGTGGGTCGCTGATGCGTAGAGCGCGGAGGAAGAGAGAGACGAGAATACTTTTCTTAACAGAAGGAGCATGGTAGGAAAAGAAGTGAATGTTCATACCTCTATGCTTGGGTTTGCGGTAGACAAAGAGAACCCGGACACAGAGCTGCGAACATGACCGTCTAGGAAGGGAAGAAAAAAAGGAATTAGATTCCCATTAAATTCTAAAATTGATAGAATGAGTCAAATTGTTGAGAGAGGAGTGAAAGTTGATTCCAAACCCACATATCAGAAAATGAAGAGACTACGACGTTTGTGTTTGTCCTGAATCATTATCAAGTCGTATAATAATGGCTCAGGACGGACCGAAACATCGTCGTTTCATCCTTTTCATGTGTGTGGGTTTTATATCAACACTTCAGCTACGTCATTGTGACTCAGCGCCTGCTGGAGAGGAATGACTGGAAAAGACTAGATTCATAAGACCATAGAGAAAAGATGTTATCCACATAGCAAAGCCAGAGAGAGGGACGAATATCAATAGTGGGAAGAAGAACAGTGTCAAAGTACTCCACACAGAGACTGGCGAGAAGAGGGGAGAGAGGGGAACCCATAGCGACACCGAAAGTTTGAAAGAAGTATTTTCCATCGAAAGAGAAAGAGTTAGAGGCAACACAGAGTCTGATGAGTTCCAGGACAATGTCAGTGGGAAGCTGGTGATGAAGGCGGCCCTCAGTCACCTTCTGACTAAGGAAAAAATGAGAACATCATCAAGGGGAACATTAGTAAAAAGAGAACCAATGCCAAGATTAAGCATCTTACAGGAGGCTGCAGCCGCAGTGTGTCAATGGAGTGACGAAGGTGGCCAGGGGGGGGGGGGTAGTTAACTTAGTGCAGTAATTATACTATTATTAAAGGAGAATATAGATGCTAGACAATTCAGTGAAGTGGATACATAGAAAGGTGTGTATTACTATGATAATGTATCATGGAAGAGAATAAGATACAGAACACATAGACAGACGAACAGCTTCCGCCTCTCGTGTTTCAAGGTTGTCAGAGATGATGCTAAAGATGCTTATCGTAACTTACATTGCTTTGCTTTTCTTTTTTGCAGCTTTCTTAATCATTACAGAAGTTAGATTGTGAAGGTGTTTGACATTAGGGCAAGATGAACATAGGTTACATAAACAACTGTATAGTAAAGTCATATTCAGTCTCATCTGTGGTTTAGAGCACTCGCGTACAGCGTTCAGCAATTAGCCGTAATACATTACATATATTAATGTATGTACATGTTTTACATTACATGTATTTTGGAGTCGTAATACATTACATATATTACGGCTCCAAAAAATACATATAGGTCAGCATAAAAGATATTTAATAACCTTATGGTCACTAACAATACAAAATGTACTTATTGTAAAATGTAAATAAATAAATAAACACATGCTGTTATTTAAATAAAAATAGCAATATAAATATTGAGCAGCTTATTACAAAATCAATCTGCTATTTAAATCTTGTTAGCATCTAGATGCTAAATCTATTAGCATGTAGAGGTAGTGATCATACTGACCAAGATGGCGTAGTTGTAGACTGTTGTAGAGCAAGTGTACACAATACACACACTGGAAGCGAAGCAGCTGGCAAAGGAAGAAAATAATCAAGTTATTGTATCATCGAGCAAGAGCGAACTCACCACTCACAACACAGGCTATATACAGAAATAATTGCAGGAAGTAAGGCGGATTGTGTTTCCACGTAGCCTCGGCCACACTCGGCTGCCATCCTCCGCTCATACCAGTTGTTTGTAGTTTATGAAGACTTTTTAGTTTAGTTAATTTATTATGCACCCCATACCCATGGTGCGGGCGGTAGTGTGAAGGGTTACAGAGGCACATAATTGGGCTCAGGGACTGAACCCCATAACTTCATTTAGCTAAGCAAGTTACAGTCTTTATGAGCTAGTTACAAAGTTCAATGTACATCGTCACATCAACAATGGCTCGAGATCGACCACAAGTACAGTTTCTAATTTAAGCAACTGCCATATGTAGAGAGTTAGTGTCACAATTGATATGTTTATCTAGCACACCGCCCCCCCCCCCCCATCCAGTGGGCAGCGGTGAGTAGGCTACAATCACTCAGTTACTACCTACAGTTAGCAAACTGGAATTTTCATTGCCTGCTGATGTAGACCTGACCTAACTGTGTAAACTATGTCAACAAAATTATGCATAAACCCTCCGCCACTATGTGATGGAGTGCGAAAAGATACGTGAATTCAGAGACAACCTTTAACAATTGTTTAAGAGATGTGTAAATATATAATTCAAAGTGATCTGCTACCAGAAATTTTAGCCTCTTATACAATGTGATTTTTCGAATGAAACACTCCCGCCCCCCCCCCCCCCACCTTCGCTTCCTTGTATCTCGCCCCTGTATTACACATGTTAACAACATCAGTGTTTATATTAAAATATAAAGCTAATGAACAGCTCATTTTTCCATATAAAGATAATGACAGTATTATGTATTTACCTCTATATCTATTAGCATAATATATGTCCTGAATTCTCTCTCTCTCACTCTCTTATTTTCTCTCACTCTATGTATGTAGTCACCTAGTTGTGCTTGTCGGGGGGGAGGGGGGGGGAGCTCTGCTCTTTCGGCCCGCCTCTCAACTGTCAATCTAACTGTTACTAACTACAACTTTTTTGTTTTTTTTTCACACCACACACCAGGAAGCAACCTGTGACAGCTGACTAGCTCCCAGGTATCTATTTACTGCTTGGTAACAGGACATTAGGGTGAAAGAAACTCTGCCCATTGTTTCTCGCCGGCGCCCGGAATCAAACCCTAGACCACAGCATCACGCGTCCTAGCGTGCTGTCCACTCAGCCACCGGCCCCTCAATGTATGTATGCATGTATGTATGTATTGTCACAAGAATCCCCTTAGGAAAGAAGACTGGGCCTATTCCTACAGTGCCTATTCAACAACAACACACCTGCATATTCAACAACAACACACCTGCATATTCAACAACAACACATCTGCATATTCAACAACAACACACCTGCACATTCAACATCAACACATCTGCATATTCAACAACAACACATCTGCATATTCAACAACAACACACCTGCATATTCAACAACAACACACCTGCATATTCAACAACACACCTGCATATTCAACATCAACACATCTGCATATTCAACAACAACACATCTGCATATTCAACATCAACACACTTGCATATTCAACAACACACCTGCATATTCAACAACAACACATCTGCATATTCAACAACAACACATCTGCATATTCAACAACAACACACCTGCAAATTCAACATCAACACATCTGCATATTCAACAACAACACACCTGCATATTCAACATCAACACATCTGCATATTCAACAACAACACACCTGCATATTCAACAACAACACATGTGCATATTCAACAACAACACACCTGCATATTCAACAACAACAACAACACACCTGCATATTCAACAACAACAACAACACACCTGCATATTCAACAACAACACACCTGCATATTCAACATCAACACATCTGCATATTCAACAACAACAACACATCTGCATATTCAACAACAACAACAACACACCTGCATATTCAACAACAACACACCTGCATATTCAACAACAACACATCTGCATATTCAACAACAACAACAACACACCTGCATATTCAACAACAACAACACACCTGCATATTCAACAACAACAACAACACACCTGCATATTCAACAACAACACATCTGCATATTCAACAACAACACATCTGCATATTCAACAACAACACATCTGCATATTCAACAACAACACACCTGCAAATTCAACATCAACACATCTGCATATTCAACAACAACAACACCACACCTGCATATTCAACAACAACACATCTGCATATTCAACAACAACAACACATCTGCATATTCAACAACAACACACCTGCATATTCAACATCAACACATCTGTATATTCAACAACAACACACCTGCATATTCAACAACAACACATGTGCATATTCAAAAACAACACACCTGCATATTCAACAACAACAACAACAACACACCTGCATATTCAACAACAACACATCTGCATATTCAACAACAACAACAACAACAACACACCTGCATATTCAACAACAACACATCTGCATATTCAACAACAACACACCTGCATATTCAACAACAACACATCTGCATATTCAACAACAACACATCTGCATATTCAACAACAACACACCTGCATATTAAACAACAACACATCTGCATATTCAACAACAACACACCTGCATATTCAACAACAACACATCTGCATATTCAACAACAACACACCTGCATATTTAACAACAACACATCTGCATATTCAACAACAACACACCTGCATATTCAGCAACAACACATCTGCATATTCAACAACAACACACCTGCATATTCAACAACAACAACAACACACCTGCATATTCAACAACAACACACCTGCATATTCAACAACAACAACAACACATCTGCATATTCAACAACAACACACCTGCATATTCAACAACAACACACCTGCATATTCAACAACAACACACCTGCATATTCAACAACAACACATCTGCATATTCAACAACAACACATCTGCATATTCAACAACAACAACACATCTGCATATTCAACAACAACACACCTGCATATTCAACAACAACACACCTGCATATTCAACAACAACACACCTGCATATTCAACAACAACACATCTGCATATTCAACAACAACACACCTGCATATTCAACAACAACACACCTGCATATTCAACAACAACACATCTGCATATTCAACAACAACACATCTGCATATTCAACAACAACAACACACCTGCATATTCAACAACAACACATCTGCATATTCAACAACAACACATCTGCATATTCAACAACAACAACAACACACCTGCATATTCAACAACAACACACCTGCATATTCAACAACAACACACCTAAATATTGAACAACAACACATCTGCATATTCAACAACAACACACCTGCATATTCAACAACAACACACCTGCATATTCAACAACAACAACAACAACACACCTGCATATTCAACAACAACACACCTGCATATTCAACAACAACACATCTGCATATTCAACAACAACACACCTGCATATTCAACAACAACAACAACAACAACACACCTGCATATTCAACAACAACACATCTGCATATTCAAACAACAACACACACACACCTGCATATTCAACAACAACACATCTGCCATATTCAACAACAACACACCTGCATATTCAACAACAACACATCTGCATATTCAACAACAACACACCTGCATATTCAACAACAACACACCTGCATATTCAACAACAACACATCTGCATATTCAACAACAACACACCTGCATATTCAGCAACAACACATCTGCATATTCAACAACAACACACCTGCATATTCAACAACAACAACAACAACAACACACCTGCATATTCAACAACAACAACAACAACAACACACCTGCATATTCAACAACAACACACCTGCATATTCAACAACAACACACCTGCATATTCAACAACAACAACAACACATCTGCATATTCAACAACAACACACCTGCATATTCAACAACAACACACCTGCATATTCAACAACAAACACACCTGCATATTCAACAACAACACATCTGCATATTCAACAACAACACATCTGCATATTCAACAACAACAACACATCTGCATATTCAACAACAACACACCTGCATATTCAACAACAACACACCTGCATATTCAACAACAACACACCTGCATATTCAACAACAACACATCTGCATATTCAACAACAACACACCTGGCATATTCAACAACAACACACCTGCATATTCAACAACAACAACATCTGCATATTCAACAACAACACATCTGCATATTCAACAACACACACCTGCATATTCAACAACAACACATCTGCATATTCAACAACAACACATCTGCATATTCAACAACAACACACACTGCTATTCAACAACAACACACCTGCATATTCAACAACAACACACCTATATTGAACAACAACACATCTGCATATTCAACAACAACACACCTGCATATTCAACACAACACACCTGCTATTCAACAAACAACAACAACAACACACCTGCATATTCAACACAACACACCTGCATATTCAACAACAACACATCTGCATATTCAACAACACACACCTGCATATTCAACAACAACAACAACAACAACACACCTGCATATTCAACAACAACACATCTGCATATTCAACAACAACACACCTGCATATTCAACAACAACACACCTGCATATTCAACAACAACACACCTCTGCATATTCAACAACAACACATCTGCATATTCAACAACACAACACACCTGCATATTCAACAACAACACACCTGCATATTCAACAACAACACACCTGCATATTCAACAACAACACACCTGCATATTCAACAACAACACACCTGCATATTCAACAACAACACACCTGCATATTCAACAACAACAACACACACCTGCATATTCAACAACAACACACCTGCATATTCAACACAACACATCTGCATATTCAACAACACACCTGCATATTCAACAACACAACAACACTGCATATTCAACAACAACACATCTGCATATTCAACAACACACACACTGCATATTCAACAACAACACACCTGCATATTCAACAACAACACATCTGCATATTCAACAACAACACACCTGCATATTCAACAACACACTGCATATTCAACAACAACACACCTGCATATTCAACAACAACACACACACCTGCATATTCAACAACAACACATCTGCATATTCAAAACAACACATCTGCATATTCAACAACAACACATCTGCATATTCAACAACAACACACCTGCATATTCAACAACAACACACCTGCATATTCAACAAACAACACACCTATATTGAACAACAACACATCTGCATATTCAACAACAACACACCTGCATATTCAACAACAACAACAACAACAACAACATCTGCATATTCAACAACACACACTGCATATTCAACAACAACAACACACTGCATATTCAACAACAACACACCTGCATATTCAACAACAACACACTGCATATTCAACAACAACACACCTGCATATTCAACAACAACACACTGCATATTCAACAACAACACATGCATATTCAACAACAACACACCTGCATATTCAACAACAACACACCTGCATATTCAACAACAACACATCTGCATATTCAACAACAACACACCTGCATATTCAACAACAACAACAACAACAACAACATCTGCATATTCAACAACAACACACATCTGCATATTCAACAACAACACTGCATATTCAACAACAACACACCTGCATATTCAACAACAACACACTGCATATTCAACAACAACACATCTGCATATTCAACAACAACACACCTGCATATTCAACAACAACACACCTGCATATTCAACAACAACACATCTGCATATTCAACAACAACACACCTGCATATTCAACAACAACACACCTGCATATTCAACAACAACACACTGCATATTCAACAACACACATCTGCATATTCAACAACAACCACCTGCATATTCAACAACAACACACCCATAACAACAACAACACACTGCATATTCAACAACAACAACAACAACAACAGATGGGCTCGCTCTCGCCACAAGAATATCAGTTCACGTTATTAATACAATATATATTCACTTCCTATCAAACATGGGGGATGGGGAGGGAGCTTTATCTTCCTTACTATTGAAGAACGTTGGCTTCAGTTTTAGCAGCTGTTGCGGTTGGTAGAGGCTCCTACAGGACATCTTTGTGGTTCCTGCAGAGTTCCTCTCTTCGGGCAGACAGGACACACCCCGCACTGACCAATCACATTCCTCAAGATCTGCAACCCATCCTCGACGCAAGTCCATTACATCCAGCGGTCGACCCCACACACGCATTCATAAATTTTAACATGCTCTCATTCAAAACTAGAAATTTCTCAAATAAGGAAAATATGCATAAGGAAATTATAATTGTAATAACAATTGTGAAAATATATATATACACTGGCCAGATGCAACGACACTAGAGTCAGCCACACCAGAAGTACTTTACATGAAGCATTCACAGTCAGTCAAGCTTGGTTACACTAATGTGACCTACCATCCACAAGATCAAGAGCTTGGTTACACTAATGTGACCTACCATCCACAAGATCAAGAGCTTGGTTACACTAATGTGACCTACCATCCACAAGATCAAGAGCTTGGTTACACTAATGTGACCTACCATCCACAAGATCAAGAGCTTGGTTACACTAATGTGACCTACCATCCACAAGATCAAGAGCTTGGTTACACTAATGTGTACCTCACCAATCCACAAGATCAAGAGCTTGGTTACACTAATGTGACCTACCATCCACAAAGATCAAGAGCTTGGTTACACTAATGTGACCTACCATCCACAAGATCAAGAGCTTGGTTACACTAATGTGTACCTACCATCCACAAGATCAAGAGCTTGGTTACACTAATGTGACCTACCATCCACAAGATCAAGAGCTTGGTTACACTAATGTGACCTACCATCCACAAGATCAAGAGCTTGGTTACACTAATGTGATCCTACCATCCACAAGATCAAGAGCTTGGTTACACTAATGTGACCTACCATCCACAAGATCAAGAGCTTGGTTACACTAATGTGACCTACCATCCACAAGATCAAGAGCTTGGTTACACTAATGTGACCTACCATCCACAAGATCAAGAGCTTGGTTACACTAATGTGATCCTACCATCCACAAGATCAAGAGCTTGGTTACACTAATGTGACCTACCATCCACAAGATCAAGAGCTTGGTTACACTAATGTGACCTACCATCCACAAGATCAAGAGCTTGGTTACACTAATGTGACCTACCATCCACAAGATCAAGAGCTTGGTTACACTAATGTGACCTACCATCCACAAGATCAAGAGCTTGGTTACACTAATGTGACCTACCATCCACAAGATCAAGAGCTTGGTTACACTAATGTGTACCTACCATCCACAAGATCAAGAGCTTGGTTACACTAATGTGACCTACCATCCACAAGATCAAGAGCTTGGTTACACTAATGTGTACCTACCATCCACAAATCAAGAGCTTGGTTACACTAATGTGACCTACCATCCACAAGATCAAGAGCTTGGTTACACTAATGTGTCCTACCATCCACAAGATCAAGAGCTTGGTTACACTAATGTGACCTACCATCCACAAGATCAAGAGCTTGGTTACACTAATGTGACCTACCATCCACAAGATCAAGAGCTTGGTTTACACTAATGTGACCTACCATCCACAAGATCAAGAGCTTGGTGTACACTAATGTGACCCTACCATCCACAAGATCAAGAGCTTGGTTACACTAATGTGACCTACCATCCCCAAGATCAAGAGCTTGGTTACACTAATGTGTACCTACCATCCACAAGATCAAGAGCTTGGTTACACTAATGTGTACCTACCATCCACAAGATCAAGAGCTTGGTTACACTAATGTGACCTACCATCCACAAGATCAAGAGCTTGGTTACACTAATGTGACCTACCATCCACAAGATCAAGAGCTTGGTTACACTAATGTGTCCTACCATCCACAAGATCAAGAGCTTGGTTACACTAATGTGACCTACCATCCACAAGATCAAGAGCTTGGTTACACTAATGTGACCTACCATCCACAAGATCAAGAGCTTGGTTACACTAATGTGACCTACCATCCACAAGATCAAGAGCTTGGTTACACTAATGTGACCTACCATCCACAAGATCAAGAGCTTGGTTACACTAATGTGACCTACCATCCACAAGATCAAGAGCTTGGTTACACTAATGTGACCTACCATCCACAAGATCAAGAGCTTGGTTACACTAATGTGACCTACCATCCACAAGATCAAGAGCTTGGTTACACTAATGTGACCTACCATCCACAAGATCAAGAGCTTGGTTACACTAATGTGACCTACCATCCACAAGATCAAGAGCTTGGTTACACTAATGTGACCTACCATCCACAAGATCAAGAGCTTGGTTACACTAATGTGACCTACCATCCACAAGATCAAGAGCTTGGTTACACTAATGTGACCTACCATCCACAAGATCAAGAGCTTGGTTACACTAATGTGACCTACCATCCACAAGATCAAGAGCTTGGTTACACTAATGTGACCTACCATCCACAAGATCAAGAGCTTGGTTACACTAATGTGACCTACCATCCACAAGATCAAGAGCTTGGTTACACTAATGTGACCTACCATCCACAAGATCAAGAGCTTGGTTACACTAATGTGACCTACCATCCACAAGATCAAGAGCTTGGTTACACTAATGTGACCTACCATCCACAAGATCAAGAGCTTGGTTACACTAATGTGACCTACCATCCACAAGATCAAGAGCTTGGTTACACTAATGTGACCTACCATCCACAAGATCAAGAGCTTGGTTACACTAATGTGACCTACCATCCACAAGATCAAGAGCTTGGTTACACTAATGTGACCTACCATCCACAAGATCAAGAGCTTGGTTACACTAATGTGACCTACCATCCACAAGATCAAGAGCTTGGTTACACTAATGTGACCTACCATCCACAAGATCAAGAGCTTGGTTACACTAATGTGACCTACCATCCACAAGATCAAGAGCTTGGTTACACTAATGTGACCTACCATCCACAAGATCAAGAGCTTGGTTACACTAATGTGACCTACCATCCACAAGATCAAGAGCTTGGTTACACTAATGTGACCTACCATCCACAAGATCAAGAGCTTGGTTACACTAATGTGACCTACCATCCACAAGATCAAGAGCTTGGTTACACTAATGTGACCTACCATCCACAAGATCAAGAGCTTGGTTACACTAATGTGACCTACCATCCACAAGATCAAGAGCTTGGTTACACTAATGTGACCTACCATCCACAAGATCAAGAGCTTGGTTACACTAATGTGACCTACCATCCACAAGATCAAGAGCTTGGTTACACTAATGTGACCTACCATCCACAAGATCAAGAGCTTGGTTACACTAATGTGACCTACCATCCACAAGATCAAGAGCTTGGTTACACTAATGTGACCTACCATCCACAAGATCAAGAGCTTGGTTACACTAATGTGACCTACCATCCACAAGATCAAGAGCTTGGTTACACTAATGTGACCTACCATCCACAAGATCAAGAGCTTGGTTACACTAATGTGACCTACCATCCACAAGATCAAGAGCTTGGTTACACTAATGTGACCTACCATCCACAAGATCAAGAGCTTGGTTACACTAATGTGACCTACCATCCACAAGATCAAGAGCTTGGTTACACTAATGTGACCTACCATCCACAAGATCAAGAGCTTGGTTACACTAATGTGACCTACCATCCACAAGATCAAGAGCTTGGTTACACTAATGTGACCTACCATCCACAAGATCAAGAGCTTGGTTACACTAATGTGACCTACCATCCACAAGATCAAGAGCTTGGTTACACTAATGTGACCTACCATCCACAAGATCAAGAGCTTGGTTACACTAATGTGACCTACCATCCACAAGATCAAGAGCTTGGTTACACTAATGTGACCTACCATCCACAAGATCAAGAGCTTGGTTACACTAATGTGACCTACCATCCACAAGATCAAGAGCTTGGTTACACTAATGTGACCTACCATCCACAAGATCAAGAGCTTGGTTACACTAATGTGACCTACCATCCACAAGATCAAGAGCTTGGTTACACTAATGTGACCTACCATCCACAAGATCAAGAGCTTGGTTACACTAATGTGACCTACCATCCACAAGATCAAGAGCTTGGTTACACTAATGTGACCTACCATCCACAAGATCAAGAGCTTGGTTACACTAATGTGACCTACCATCCACAAGATCAAGAGCTTGGTTACACTAATGTGACCTACCATCCACAAGATCAAGAGCTTGGTTACACTAATGTGACCTACCATCCACAAGATCAAGAGCTTGGTTACACTAATGTGACCTACCATCCACAAGATCAAGAGCTTGGTTACACTAATGTGACCTACCATCCACAAGATCAAGAGCTTGGTTACACTAATGTGACCTACCATCCACAAGATCAAGAGCTTGGTTACACTAATGTGACCTACCATCCACAAGATCAAGAGCTTGGTTACACTAATGTGACCTACCATCCACAAGATCAAGAGCTTGGTTACACTAATGTGACCTACCATCCACAAGATCAAGAGCTTGGTTACACTAATGTGACCTACCATCCACAAGATCAAGAGCTTGGTTACACTAATGTGACCTACCATCCACAAGATCAAGAGCTTGGTTACACTAATGTGACCTACCATCCACAAGATCAAGAGCTTGGTTACACTAATGTGACCTACCATCCACAAGATCAAGAGCTTGGTTACACTAATGTGACCTACCATCCACAAGATCAAGAGCTTGGTTACACTAATGTGACCTACCATCCACAAGATCAAGAGCTTGGTTACACTAATGTGACCTACCATCCACAAGATCAAGAGCTTGGTTACACTAATGTGACCTACCATCCACAAGATCAAGAGCTTGGTTACACTAATGTGACCTACCATCCACAAGATCAAGAGCTTGGTTACACTAATGTGACCTACCATCCACAAGATCAAGAGCTTGGTTACACTAATGTGACCTACCATCCACAAGATCAAGAGCTTGGTTACACTAATGTGACCTACCATCCACAAGATCAAGAGCTTGGTTACACTAATGTGACCTACCATCCACAAGATCAAGAGCTTGGTTACACTAATGTGACCTACCATCCACAAGATCAAGAGCTTGGTTACACTAATGTGACCTACCATCCACAAGATCAAGAGCTTGGTTACACTAATGTGACCTACCATCCACAAGATCAAGAGCTTGGTTACACTAATGTGACCTACCATCCACAAGATCAAGAGCTTGGTTACACTAATGTGACCTACCTACCATCCACAAGATCAAGAGCTTGGTTACACTAATGTGACCTACCATCCACAAGATCAAGAGCTTGGTTACACTAATGTGACCTACCATCCACAAGATCAAGAGCTTGGTTACACTAATGTGACCTACCATCCACAAGATCAAGAGCTTGGTTACACTAATGTGACCTACCATCCACAAGATCAAGAGCTTGGTTACACTAATGTGACCTACCATCCACAAGATCAAGAGCTTGGTTACACTAATGTGACCTACCATCCACAAGATCAAGAGCTTGGTTACACTAATGTGACCTACCATCCACAAGATCAAGAGCTTGGTTACACTAATGTGACCTACCATCCACAAGATCAAGAGCTTGGTTACACTAATGTGACCTACCATCCACAAGATCAAGAGCTTGGTTACACTAATGTGACCTACCATCCACAAGATCAAGAGCTTGGTTACACTAATGTGACCTACCATCCACAAGATCAAGAGCTTGGTTACACTAATGTGACCTACCATCCACAAGATCAAGAGCTTGGTTACACTAATGTGACCTACCATCCACAAGATCAAGAGCTTGGTTACACTAATGTGACCTACCATCCACAAGATCAAGAGCTTGGTTACACTAATGTGACCTACCATCCACAAGATCAAGAGCTTGGTTACACTAATGTGACCTACCATCCACAAGATCAAGAGCTTGGTTACACTAATGTGACCTACCATCCACAAGATCAAGAGCTTGGTTACACTAATGTGACCTACCATCCACAAGATCAAGAGCTTGGTTACACTAATGTGACCTACCATCCACAAGATCAAGAGCTTGGTTACACTAATGTGACCTACCATCCACAAGATCAAGAGCTTGGTTACACTAATGTGACCTACCATCCACAAGATCAAGAGCTTGGTTACACTAATGTGACCTACCATCCACAAGATCAAGAGCTTGGTTACACTAATGTGACCTACCATCCACAAGATCAAGAGCTTGGTTACACTAATGTGACCTACCATCCACAAGATCAAGAGCTTGGTTACACTAATGTGACCTACCATCCACAAGATCAAGAGCTTGGTTACACTAATGTGACCTACCATCCACAAGATCAAGAGCTTGGTTACACTAATGTGACCTACCATCCACAAGATCAAGAGCTTGGTTACACTAATGTGACCTACCATCCACAAGATCAAGAGCTTGGTTACACTAATGTGACCTACCATCCACAAGATCAAGAGCTTGGTTACACTAATGTGACCTACCATCCACAAGATCAAGAGCTTGGTTACACTAATGTGACCTACCATCCACAAGATCAAGAGCTTGGTTACACTAATGTGACCTACCATCCACAAGATCAAGAGCTTGGTTACACTAATGTGACCTACCATCCACAAGATCAAGAGCTTGGTTACACTAATGTGACCTACCATCCACAAGATCAAGAGCTTGGTTACACTAATGTGACCTACCATCCACAAGATCAAGAGCTTGGTTACACTAATGTGACCTACCATCCACAAGATCAAGAGCTTGGTTACACTAATGTGACCTACCATCCACAAGATCAAGAGCTTGGTTACACTAATGTGACCTACCATCCACAAGATCAAGAGCTTGGTTACACTAATGTGACCTACCATCCACAAGATCAAGAGCTTGGTTACACTAATGTGACCTACCATCCACAAGATCAAGAGCTTGGTTACACTAATGTGACCTACCATCCACAAGATCAAGAGCTTGGTTACACTAATGTGACCTACCATCCACAAGATCAAGAGCTTGGTTACACTAATGTGACCTACCATCCACAAGATCAAGAGCTTGGTTACACTAATGTGACCTACCATCCACAAGATCAAGAGCTTGGTTACACTAATGTGACCTACCATCCACAAGATCAAGAGCTTGGTTACACTAATGTGACCTACCATCCACAAGATCAAGAGCTTGGTTACACTAATGTGACCTACCATCCACAAGATCAAGAGCTTGGTTACACTAATGTGACCTACCATCCACAAGATCAAGAGCTTGGTTACACTAATGTGACCTACCATCCACAAGATCAAGAGCTTGGTTACACTAATGTGACCTACCATCCACAAGATCAAGAGCTTGGTTACACTAATGTGACCTACCATCCACAAGATCAAGAGCTTGGTTACACTAATGTGACCTACCATCCACAAGATCAAGAGCTTGGTTACACTAATGTGACCTACCATCCACAAGATCAAGAGCTTGGTTACACTAATGTGACCTACCATCCACAAGATCAAGAGCTTGGTTACACTAATGTGACCTACCATCCACAAGATCAAGAGCTTGGTTACACTAATGTGACCTACCATCCACAAGATCAAGAGCTTGGTTACACTAATGTGACCTACCATCCACAAGATCAAGAGCTTGGTTACACTAATGTGACCTACCATCCACAAGATCAAGAGCTTGGTTACACTAATGTGACCTACCATCCACAAGATCAAGAGCTTGGTTACACTAATGTGACCTACCATCCACAAGATCAAGAGCTTGGTTACACTAATGTGACCTACCATCCACAAGATCAAGAGCTTGGTTACACTAATGTGACCTACCATCCACAAGATCAAGAGCTTGGTTACACTAATGTGACCTACCATCCACAAGATCAAGAGCTTGGTTACACTAATGTGACCTACCATCCACAAGATCAAGAGCTTGGTTACACTAATGTGACCTACCATCCACAAGATCAAGAGCTTGGTTACACTAATGTGACCTACCATCCACAAGATCAAGAGCTTGGTTACACTAATGTGACCTACCATCCACAAGATCAAGAGCTTGGTTACACTAATGTGACCTACCATCCACAAGATCAAGAGCTTGGTTACACTAATGTGACCTACCATCCACAAGATCAAGAGCTTGGTTACACTAATGTGACCTACCATCCACAAGATCAAGAGCTTGGTTACACTAATGTGACCTACCATCCACAAGATCAAGAGCTTGGTTACACTAATGTGACCTACCATCCACAAGATCAAGAGCTTGGTTACACTAATGTGACCTACCATCCACAAGATCAAGAGCTTGGTTACACTAATGTGACCTACCATCCACAAGATCAAGAGCTTGGTTACACTAATGTGACCTACCATCCACAAGATCAAGAGCTTGGTTACACTAATGTGACCTACCATCCACAAGATCAAGAGCTTGGTTACACTAATGTGACCTACCATCCACAAGATCAAGAGCTTGGTTACACTAATGTGACCTACCATCCACAAGATCAAGAGCTTGGTTACACTAATGTGACCTACCATCCACAAGATCAAGAGCTTGGTTACACTAATGTGACCTACCATCCACAAGATCAAGAGCTTGGTTACACTAATGTGACCTACCATCCACAAGATCAAGAGCTTGGTTACACTAATGTGACCTACCATCCACAAGATCAAGAGCTTGGTTACACTAATGTGACCTACCATCCACAAGATCAAGAGCTTGGTTACACTAATGTGACCTACCATCCACAAGATCAAGAGCTTGGTTACACTAATGTGACCTACCATCCACAAGATCAAGAGCTTGGTTACACTAATGTGACCTACCATCCACAAGATCAAGAGCTTGGTTACACTAATGTGACCTACCATCCACAAGATCAAGAGCTTGGTTACACTAATGTGACCTACCATCCACAAGATCAAGAGCTTGGTTACACTAATGTGACCTACCATCCACAAGATCAAGAGCTTGGTTACACTAATGTGACCTACCATCCACAAGATCAAGAGCTTGGTTACACTAATGTGACCTACCATCCACAAGATCAAGAGCTTGGTTACACTAATGTGACCTACCATCCACAAGATCAAGAGCTTGGTTACACTAATGTGACCTACCATCCACAAGATCAAGAGCTTGGTTACACTAATGTGACCTACCATCCACAAGATCAAGAGCTTGGTTACACTAATGTGACCTACCATCCACAAGATCAAGAGCTTGGTTACACTAATGTGACCTACCATCCACAAGATCAAGAGCTTGGTTACACTAATGTGACCTACCATCCACAAGATCAAGAGCTTGGTTACACTAATGTGACCTACCATCCACAAGATCAAGAGCTTGGTTACACTAATGTGACCTACCATCCACAAGATCAAGAGCTTGGTTACACTAATGTGACCTACCATCCACAAGATCAAGAGCTTGGTTACACTAATGTGACCTACCATCCACAAGATCAAGAGCTTGGTTACACTAATGTGACCTACCATCCACAAGATCAAGAGCTTGGTTACACTAATGTGACCTACCATCCACAAGATCAAGAGCTTGGTTACACTAATGTGACCTACCATCCACAAGATCAAGAGCTTGGTTACACTAATGTGACCTACCATCCACAAGATCAAGAGCTTGGTTACACTAATGTGACCTACCATCCACAAGATCAAGAGCTTGGTTACACTAATGTGACCTACCATCCACAAGATCAAGAGCTTGGTTACACTAATGTGACCTACCATCCACAAGATCAAGAGCTTGGTTACACTAATGTGACCTACCATCCACAAGATCAAGAGCTTGGTTACACTAATGTGACCTACCATCCACAAGATCAAGAGCTTGGTTACACTAATGTGACCTACCATCCACAAGATCAAGAGCTTGGTTACACTAATGTGACCTACCATCCACAAGATCAAGAGCTTGGTTACACTAATGTGACCTACCATCCACAAGATCAAGAGCTTGGTTACACTAATGTGACCTACCATCCACAAGATCAAGAGCTTGGTTACACTAATGTGACCTACCATCCACAAGATCAAGAGCTTGGTTACACTAATGTGACCTACCATCCACAAGATCAAGAGCTTGGTTACACTAATGTGACCTACCATCCACAAGATCAAGAGCTTGGTTACACTAATGTGACCTACCATCCACAAGATCAAGAGCTTGGTTACACTAATGTGACCTACCATCCACAAGATCAAGAGCTTGGTTACACTAATGTGACCTACCATCCACAAGATCAAGAGCTTGGTTACACTAATGTGACCTACCATCCACAAGATCAAGAGCTTGGTTACACTAATGTGACCTACCATCCACAAGATCAAGAGCTTGGTTACACTAATGTGACCTACCATCCACAAGATCAAGAGCTTGGTTACACTAATGTGACCTACCATCCACAAGATCAAGAGCTTGGTTACACTAATGTGACCTACCATCCACAAGATCAAGAGCTTGGTTACACTAATGTGACCTACCATCCACAAGATCAAGAGCTTGGTTACACTAATGTGACCTACCATCCACAAGATCAAGAGCTTGGTTACACTAATGTGACCTACCATCCACAAGATCAAGAGCTTGGTTACACTAATGTGACCTACCATCCACAAGATCAAGAGCTTGGTTACACTAATGTGACCTACCATCCACAAGATCAAGAGCTTGGTTACACTAATGTGACCTACCATCCACAAGATCAAGAGCTTGGTTACACTAATGTGACCTACCATCCACAAGATCAAGAGCTTGGTTACACTAATGTGACCTACCATCCACAAGATCAAGAGCTTGGTTACACTAATGTGACCTACCATCCACAAGATCAAGAGCTTGGTTACACTAATGTGACCTACCATCCACAAGATCAAGAGCTTGGTTACACTAATGTGACCTACCATCCACAAGATCAAGAGCTTGGTTACACTAATGTGACCTACCATCCACAAGATCAAGAGCTTGGTTACACTAATGTGACCTACCATCCACAAGATCAAGAGCTTGGTTACACTAATGTGACCTACCATCCACAAGATCAAGAGCTTGGTTACACTAATGTGACCTACCATCCACAAGATCAAGAGCTTGGTTACACTAATGTGACCTACCATCCACAAGATCAAGAGCTTGGTTACACTAATGTGACCTACCATCCACAAGATCAAGAGCTTGGTTACACTAATGTGACCTACCATCCACAAGATCAAGAGCTTGGTTACACTAATGTGACCTACCATCCACAAGATCAAGAGCTTGGTTACACTAATGTGACCTACCATCCACAAGATCAAGAGCTTGGTTACACTAATGTGACCTACCATCCACAAGATCAAGAGCTTGGTTACACTAATGTGACCTACCATCCACAAGATCAAGAGCTTGGTTACACTAATGTGACCTACCATCCACAAGATCAAGAGCTTGGTTACACTAATGTGACCTACCATCCACAAGATCAAGAGCTTGGTTACACTAATGTGACCTACCATCCACAAGATCAAGAGCTTGGTTACACTAATGTGACCTACCATCCACAAGATCAAGAGCTTGGTTACACTAATGTGACCTACCATCCACAAGATCAAGAGCTTGGTTACACTAATGTGACCTACCATCCACAAGATCAAGAGCTTGGTTACACTAATGTGACCTACCATCCACAAGATCAAGAGCTTGGTTACACTAATGTGACCTACCATCCACAAGATCAAGAGCTTGGTTACACTAATGTGACCTACCATCCACAAGATCAAGAGCTTGGTTACACTAATGTGACCTACCATCCACAAGATCAAGAGCTTGGTTACACTAATGTGACCTACCATCCACAAGATCAAGAGCTTGGTTACACTAATGTGACCTACCATCCACAAGATCAAGAGCTTGGTTACACTAATGTGACCTACCATCCACAAGATCAAGAGCTTGGTTACACTAATGTGACCTACCATCCACAAGATCAAGAGCTTGGTTACACTAATGTGACCTACCATCCACAAGATCAAGAGCTTGGTTACACTAATGTGACCTACCATCCACAAGATCAAGAGCTTGGTTACACTAATGTGACCTACCATCCACAAGATCAAGAGCTTGGTTACACTAATGTGACCTACCATCCACAAGATCAAGAGCTTGGTTACACTAATGTGACCTACCATCCACAAGATCAAGAGCTTGGTTACACTAATGTGACCTACCATCCACAAGATCAAGAGCTTGGTTACACTAATGTGACCTACCATCCACAAGATCAAGAGCTTGGTTACACTAATGTGACCTACCATCCACAAGATCAAGAGCTTGGTTACACTAATGTGACCTACCATCCACAAGATCAAGAGCTTGGTTACACTAATGTGACCTACCATCCACAAGATCAAGAGCTTGGTTACACTAATGTGACCTACCATCCACAAGATCAAGAGCTTGGTTACACTAATGTGACCTACCATCCACAAGATCAAGAGCTTGGTTACACTAATGTGACCTACCATCCACAAGATCAAGAGCTTGGTTACACTAATGTGACCTACCATCCACAAGATCAAGAGCTTGGTTACACTAATGTGACCTACCATCCACAAGATCAAGAGCTTGGTTACACTAATGTGACCTACCATCCACAAGATCAAGAGCTTGGTTACACTAATGTGACCTACCATCCACAAGATCAAGAGCTTGGTTACACTAATGTGACCTACCATCCACAAGATCAAGAGCTTGGTTACACTAATGTGACCTACCATCCACAAGATCAAGAGCTTGGTTACACTAATGTGACCTACCATCCACAAGATCAAGAGCTTGGTTACACTAATGTGACCTACCATCCACAAGATCAAGAGCTTGGTTACACTAATGTGACCTACCATCCACAAGATCAAGAGCTTGGTTACACTAATGTGACCTACCATCCACAAGATCAAGAGCTTGGTTACACTAATGTGACCTACCATCCACAAGATCAAGAGCTTGGTTACACTAATGTGACCTACCATCCACAAGATCAAGAGCTTGGTTACACTAATGTGACCTACCATCCACAAGATCAAGAGCTTGGTTACACTAATGTGACCTACCATCCACAAGATCAAGAGCTTGGTTACACTAATGTGACCTACCATCCACAAGATCAAGAGCTTGGTTACACTAATGTGACCTACCATCCACAAGATCAAGAGCTTGGTTACACTAATGTGACCTACCATCCACAAGATCAAGAGCTTGGTTACACTAATGTGACCTACCATCCACAAGATCAAGAGCTTGGTTACACTAATGTGACCTACCATCCACAAGATCAAGAGCTTGGTTACACTAATGTGACCTACCATCCACAAGATCAAGAGCTTGGTTACACTAATGTGACCTACCATCCACAAGATCAAGAGCTTGGTTACACTAATGTGACCTACCATCCACAAGATCAAGAGCTTGGTTACACTAATGTGACCTACCATCCACAAGATCAAGAGCTTGGTTACACTAATGTGACCTACCATCCACAAGATCAAGAGCTTGGTTACACTAATGTGACCTACCATCCACAAGATCAAGAGCTTGGTTACACTAATGTGACCTACCATCCACAAGATCAAGAGCTTGGTTACACTAATGTGACCTACCATCCACAAGATCAAGAGCTTGGTTACACTAATGTGACCTACCATCCACAAGATCAAGAGCTTGGTTACACTAATGTGACCTACCATCCACAAGATCAAGAGCTTGGTTACACTAATGTGACCTACCATCCACAAGATCAAGAGCTTGGTTACACTAATGTGACCTACCATCCACAAGATCAAGAGCTTGGTTACACTAATGTGACCTACCATCCACAAGATCAAGAGCTTGGTTACACTAATGTGACCTACCATCCACAAGATCAAGAGCTTGGTTACACTAATGTGACCTACCATCCACAAGATCAAGAGCTTGGTTACACTAATGTGACCTACCATCCACAAGATCAAGAGCTTGGTTACACTAATGTGACCTACCATCCACAAGATCAAGAGCTTGGTTACACTAATGTGACCTACCATCCACAAGATCAAGAGCTTGGTTACACTAATGTGACCTACCATCCACAAGATCAAGAGCTTGGTTACACTAATGTGACCTACCATCCACAAGATCAAGAGCTTGGTTACACTAATGTGACCTACCATCCACAAGATCAAGAGCTTGGTTACACTAATGTGACCTACCATCCACAAGATCAAGAGCTTGGTTACACTAATGTGACCTACCATCCACAAGATCAAGAGCTTGGTTACACTAATGTGACCTACCATCCACAAGATCAAGAGCTTGGTTACACTAATGTGACCTACCATCCACAAGATCAAGAGCTTGGTTACACTAATGTGACCTACCATCCACAAGATCAAGAGCTTGGTTACACTAATGTGACCTACCATCCACAAGATCAAGAGCTTGGTTACACTAATGTGACCTACCATCCACAAGATCAAGAGCTTGGTTACACA
>NC_091152.1:31161733-31171664 GCF_040958095.1 Procambarus clarkii | reverse complement strand
GTTGTTACTGCTAGAGTGTTGTTGTTACTGCTAGAGTTGTTGTTGTTACTGCTAGAGTTGTTGTTGTTACTGCTAGAGTTGTTGTTGTTGTTACTGCTAGAGTTGTTGTTGTTACTGCTAGAGTTGTTGTTGTTACTGCTAGAGTTGTTGTTGTTACTGCTAGAGTTGTTGTTGTTGTTACTGCTAGAGTTGTTGTTGTTACTGCTAGAGTTGTTGTTGTTACTGCTAGAGTTGTTGTTGTTGTTACTGCTAGAGTTGTTGTTTTACTGCTAGAGTTGTTGTTGTTACTGCTAGAGTTGTTGTTGTTACTGCTAGAGTTGTTGTTGTTACTGCTAGAGTTGTTGTTGTTACTGCTAGAGTTGTTGTTGTTGTTACTGCTAGAGTTGTTGTTGTTACTGCTAGAGTTGTTGTTGTTACTGCTAGAGTTGTTGTTGTTGTTACTGCTAGAGTTGTTGTTGTTACTGCTAGAGTTGTTGTTGTTACTGCTAGAGTTGTTGTTGTTACTGCTAGAGTTGTTGTTGTTACTGCTAGAGTTGTTGTTGTTGTACTGCTAGAGTTGTTGTTTACTGCTAGAGTTGTTGTTGTTACTGCTAGAGTTGTTGTTGATACTGCTAGAGTTGTTGTTGTTGTTACTGCTAGAGTTGTTGTTGTTACTGCTAGAGTTGTTGTTGTTACTGCTAGAGTTGTTGTTGTTGTTACTGCTAGAGTTGTTGTTGTTACTGCTAGAGTTGTTGTTGTTACTGCTAGAGTTGTTGTTGTTACTGCTAGAGTTGTTGTTGTTACTGCTAGAGTTGTTGTTGTTGTTACTGCTAGAGTTGTTGTTGTTACTGCTAGAGTTGTTGTTGTTGTTACTGCTAGAGTTGTTGTTGTTACTGCTAGAGTTGTTGTTGTTACTGCTAGAGTTGTTGTTGTTACTGCTAGAGTTGTTGTTGTTACTGCTAGAGTTGTTGTTGTTACTGCTAGAGTTGTTGTTGTTACTGCTAGAGTTGTTGTTGTTACTGCTAGAGTTGTTGTTGTTGTTACTGCTAGAGTTGTTGTTGTTACTGCTAGAGTTGTTGTTGTTACTGCTAGAGTTGTTGTTGTTACTGCTAGAGTGTTGTTGTTGTTACTGCTAGAGTTGTTGTTGTTACTGCTAGAGTTGTTGTTGTTACTGCTAGAGTTGTTGTTGTTACTGCTAGAGTTGTTGTTGTTGTTACTGCTAGAGTTGTTGTTGTTACTGCTAGAGTTGTTGTTGTTACTGCTAGAGTTGTTGTTGTTGTTACTGCTAGAGTTGTTGTTGTTACTGCTAGAGTTGTTGTTGTTACTGCTAGAGTTGTTGTTGTTACTGCTAGAGTTGTTGTTGTTACTGCTAGAGTTGTTGTTGTTGTTACTGCTAGAGTTGTTGTTGTTACTGCTAGAGTTGTTGTTGTTACTGCTAGAGTTGTTGTTGTTACTGCTAGAGTTGTTGTTGTTGTTACTGCTAGAGTTGTTGTTGTTACTGCTAGAGTTGTTGTTGTTACTGCTAGAGTTGTTGTTGTTGTTACTGCTAGAGTTGTTGTTGTTACTGCTAGAGTTGTTGTTGTTACTGCTAGAGTTGTTGTTGTTGTTACTGCTAGAGTTGTTGTTGTTACTGCTAGAGTTGTTGTTGTTACTGCTAGAGTTGTTGTTGTTACTGCTAGAGTTGTTGTTGTTGTTACTGCTAGAGTTGTTGTTGTTACTGCTAGAGTTGTTGTTGTTACTGCTAGAGTTGTTGTTGTTACTGCTAGAGTTGTTGTTGTTACTGCTAGAGTTGTTGTTGTTGTTACTGCTAGAGTTGTTGTTGTTACTGCTAGAGTTGTTGTTGTTACTGCTAGAGTTGTTGTTGTTACTGCTAGAGTTGTTGTTGTTACTGCTAGAGTTGTTGTTGTTACTGCTAGAGTTGTTGTTGTTACTGCTAGAGTTGTGTTGTTGTTACTGCTAGAGTTGTTGTTGTTACTGCTAGAGTTGTTGTTGTTACTGCTAGAGTTGTTGTTGTTGTTACTGCTAGAGTTGTTGTTGTTACTGCTAGAGTTGTTGTTGTTGTTACTGCTAGAGTTGTTGTTGTTACTGCTAGAGTTGTTGTTGTTACTGCTAGAGTTGTTGTTGTTGTTACTGCTAGAGTTGTTGTTGTTACTGCTAGAGTTGTTGTTGTTACTGCTAGAGTTGTTGTTGTTGTTACTGCTAGAGTTGTTGTTGTTACTGCTAGAGTTGTTGTTGTTGTTACTGCTAGAGTTGTTGTTGTTACTGCTAGAGTTGTTGTTGTTGTTACTGCTAGAGTAGAGTTGTTGTTGTTACTGCTAGAGTTGTTGTTGTTACTGCTAGAGTTGTTGTTGTTACTGCTAGAGTTGTTGTTGTTACTGCTAGAGTTGTTGTTGTTGTTACTGCTAGAGTTGTTGTTGTTACTGCTAGAGTTGTTGTTGTTACTGCTAGAGTTGTTGTTGTTGTTACTGCTAGAGTTGTTGTTGTTACTGCTAGAGTTGTTGTTGTTACTGCTAGAGTTGTTGTTGTTACTGCTAGAGTTGTTGTTGTTGTTACTGCTAGAGTTGTTGTTGTTACTGCTAGAGTTGTTGTTGTTACTGCTAGAGTTGTTGTTGATACTGCTAGAGTTGTTGTTGTTACTGCTAGAGTTGTGTTGTTGTTACTGCTAGAGTTGTTGTTGTTGTTACTGCTAGAGTTGTTGTTACTGCTAGAGTTGTTGTTGTTACTGCTAGAGTGTTGTTGTTGTTACTGCTAGAGTTGTTGTTGTTGTTACTGCTAGAGTTGTTGTTGCTGTTACTGCTAGAGTTGTTGTTGTTACTGCTAGAGTTGTTGTTGTTGTTACTGCTAGAGTTGTTGTTGTTACTGCTAGAGTTGTTGTTGTTACTGCTAGAGTTGTTGTTGTTACTGCTAGAGTTGTTGTTGTTGTTACTGCTAGAGTTGTTGTTGTTACTGCTAGAGTTGTTGTTGTTTACTGCTAGAGTTGTTGTTGTTACTGCTAGAGTTGTTGTTGTTACTGCTAGAGTTGTTGTTGTTACTGCTAGAGTTGTTGTTGTTACTGCTAGAGTTGTTGTTGTTACTGCTAGAGTTGTTGTTGTTGTTACTGCTAGAGTTGTTGTTGTTACTGCTAGAGTTGTTGTTGTTACTGCTAGAGTTGTTGTTGTTGTTACTGCTAGAGTTGTTGTTGTTACTGCTAGAGTTGTTGTTGTTGTTACTGCTAGAGTTGTTGTTGTTACTGCTAGAGTTGTTGTTGTTGTTACTGCTAGAGTTGTTGTTGTTACTGCTAGAGTTGTTGTTGTTACTGCTAGAGTTGTTGTTGTTGTTACTGCTAGAGTTGTTGTTGTTACTGCTAGAGTTGTTGTTGTTACTGCTAGAGTGTTGTTGTTACTGCTAGAGTTGTTGTTGTTACTGCTAGAGTTGTTGTTGTTACTGCTAGAGTTGTTGTTGTTACTGCTAGAGTTGTTGTTGTTACTGCTAGAGTTGTTGTTGTTACTGCTAGAGTTGTTGTTGTTACTGCTAGAGTTGTTGTTGTTACTGCTAGAGTTGTTGTTGTTACTGCTAGAGTTGTTGTTGTTGTTACTGCTAGAGTTGTTGTTGTTACTGCTAGAGTTGTTGTTGTTACTGCTAGAGTTGTTGTTGTTACTGCTAGAGTTGTTGTTGTTACTGCTAGAGTTGTTGTTGTTGTTACTGCTAGAGTTGTTGTTGTTACTGCTAGAGTTGTTGTTTGTTACTGCTAGAGTTGTTGTTGTTACTGCTAGAGTTGTTGTTGTTACTGCTAGAGTTGTTGTTGTTGTTACTGCTAGAGTTGTTGTTGTTACTGCTAGAGTTGTTGTGTTGTTACTGCTAGAGTTGTTGTTGTTACTGCTAGAGTTGTTGTTGTTACTGCTAGAGTTGTTGTTGTTGTTACTGCTAGAGTTGTTGTTGTTACTGCTAGAGTTGTTGTTGTTACTGCTAGAGTTGTTGTTGTTACTGCTAGAGTTGTTGTTGTTGTTACTGCTAGAGTTGTTGTTGTTACTGCTAGAGTTGTTGTTGTTACTGCTAGAGTTGTTGTTGTTACTGCTAGAGTTGTTGTTGTTACTGCTAGAGTTGTTGTTGTTACTGCTAGAGTTGTTGTTGTTACTGCTAGAGTTGTTGTTGTTACTGCTAGAGTTGTTGTTGTTACTGCTAGAGTTGTTGTTGTTACTGCTAGAGTTGTTGTTGTTACTGCTAGAGTTGTTGTTGTTACTGCTAGAGTTGTTGTTGTTACTGCTAGAGTTGTTGTTGTTACTGCTAGAGTTGTTGTTGTTACTGCTAGAGTTGTTGTTGTTACTGCTAGAGTTGTTGTTGTTGTTACTGCTAGAGTTGTTGTTGTTACTGCTAGAGTTGTTGTTGTTACTGCTAGAGTTGTTGTTGTTACTGCTAGAGTTGTTGTTGTTACTGCTAGAGTTGTTGTTGTTACTGCTAGAGTTGTTGTTGTTACTGCTAGAGTTGTTGTTGTTACTGCTAGAGTTGTTGTTGTTGTTACTGCTAGAGTTGTTGTTGTTACTGCTAGAGTTGTTGTTGTTGTTACTGCTAGAGTTGTTGTTGTTACTGCTAGAGTTGTTGTTGTTACTGCTAGAGTTGTTGTTGTGTTACTGCTAGAGTTGTTGTTGTTACTGCTAGAGTTGTTGTTGTTACTGCTAGAGTTGTTGTTGTTACTGCTAGAGTTGTTGTTGTTACTGCTAGAGTTGTTGTTGTTACTGCTAGAGTTGTTGTTGTTACTGCTAGAGTTGTTGTTGTTGTTACTGCTAGAGTTGTTGTTGTTACTGCTAGAGTTGTTGTTGTTACTGCTAGAGTTGTTGTTGTTACTGCTAGAGTTGTTGTTGTTACTGCTAGAGTTGTTGTTGTTACTGCTAGAGTTGTTGTTGTTACTGCTAGAGTTGTTGTTGTTGTTACTGCTAGAGTTGTTGTTGTTACTGCTAGAGTTGTTGTTGTTGTTACTGTAGAGTGTGTTGTTGTTACTGCTAGAGTTGTTGTTGTTACTGCTAGAGTTGTTGTTGTTACTGCTAGAGTTGTTGTTGTTGTTACTGCTAGAGTTGTTGTTGTTACTGCTAGAGTTGTTGTTGTTGTTACTGCTAGAGTTTGTTGTTGTTACTGCTAGAGTTGTTGTTGTTGTTACTGCTAGAGTTGTTGTTGCTGTTACTGCTAGAGTTGTTGTTGTTACTGCTAGAGTTGTTGTTGTTGTTACTGCTAGAGTTGTTGTTGTTACTGCTAGAGTTGTTGTTGTTACTGCTAGAGTTGTTGTTGTTACTGCTAGAGTTGTTGTTGTTGTTACTGCTAGAGTTGTTGTTGTTACTGCTAGAGTTGTTGTTGTTGTTACTGCTAGAGTTGTTGTTGTTACTGCTAGAGTTGTTGTTGATACTGCTAGAGTTGTTGTTGATACTGCTAGAGTTGTTGTTGTTGTTACTGCTAGAGTTGTTGTTGTTACTGCTAGAGTTGTTGTGTTGTTACTGCTAGAGTTGTTGTTACTGCTAGAGTTGTTGTTGTTACTGCTAGAGTTGTTGTTGTTGTTACTGCTAGAGTTGTTGTTGTTACTGCTAGAGTTGTTGTTGTTACTGCTAGAGTTGTTGTTGTTACTGCTAGAGTTGTTGTTGTTACTGCTAGAGTTGTTGTTGTTACTGCTAGAGTTGTTGTTGTTACTGCTAGAGTTGTTGTTGTTGTTACTGCTAGAGTTGTTGTTGTTACTGCTAGAGTTGTTGTTACTGCTAGAGTTGTTGTTGTTACTGCTAGAGTTGTTGTTGTTACTGCTAGAGTTGTTTGTTGTTACTGCTAGAGTTGTTGTTGTTACTGCTAGAGTTGTTGTTGTTACTGCTAGAGTTGTTGTTGTTACTGCTAGAGTTGTTGTTGTTGTTACTGCTAGAGTTGTTGTTGTTGTTACTGCTAGAGTTGTTGTTGTTACTGCTAGAGTTGTTGTTGTTGTTACTGCTAGAGTTGTTGTTGTTACTGCTAGAGTTGTTGTTGTTACTGCTAGAGTTGTTGTTGTTGTTACTGCTAGAGTTGTTGTTGTTACTGCTAGAGTTGTTGTTGTTGTTACTGCTAGAGTTGTTGTTGTTACTGCTAGAGTTGTTGTTGTTGTTACTGCTAGAGTTGTTGTTGTTACTGCTAGAGTTGTTGTTGATACTGCTAGAGTTGTTGTTGTTGTTACTGCTAGAGTTGTTGTTGATACTGCTAGAGTTGTTGTTGTTGTTACTGCTAGAGTTGTTGTTGTTACTGCTAGAGTTGTTGTTGTTACTGCTAGAGTTGTTGTTGTTGTTACTGCTAGAGTTGTTGTTGTTACTGCTAGAGTTGTTGTTGTTGTTACTGCTAGAGTTGTTGTTGTTACTGCTAGAGTTGTTGTTGTTGTTACTGCTAGAGTTGTTGTTGATACTGCTAGAGTTGTTGTTGTTACTGCTAGAGTTGTTGTTGTTACTGCTAGAGTTGTTGTGTTGTTACTGCTAGAGTTGTTGTTGTTACTGCTAGAGTTGTTGTTGTTACTGCTAGAGTTGTTGTTGTTGTTACTGCTAGAGTTTGTTGTTGTTACTGCTAGAGTTGTTGTTGTTACTGCTAGAGTTGTTGTTGTTACTGCTAGAGTTGTTGTTGTTACTGCTAGAGTTGTTGTTGTTGTTACTGCTAGAGTTGTTGTTGTTACTGCTAGAGTTGTTGTTGTTACTGCTAGAGTTGTTGTTGTTACTGCTAGAGTTGTTGTTGTTGTTACTGCTAGAGTTGTTGTTGTTGTTACTGCTAGAGTTGTTGTTGTTACTGCTAGAGTTGTTGTTGTTACTGCTAGAGTTGTGTTGTTGTTACTGCTAGAGTTGTTGTTGTTACTGCTAGAGTTGTTGTTGTTACTGCTAGAGTTGTTGTTGTTACTGCTAGAGTTGTTGTTGTTACTGCTAGAGTTGTTGTTGTTACTGCTAGAGTTGTTGTTGTTGTTACTGCTAGAGTTGTTGTTGTTACTGCTAGAGTTGTTGTTGTTACTGCTAGAGTTGTTGTTGTTACTGCTAGAGTTGTTGTTGTTGTTACTGCTAGAGTTGTTGTTGTTACTGCTAGAGTTGTTGTTGTTACTGCTAGAGTTGTTGTTGTTACTGCTAGAGTTGTTGTTGTTACTGCTAGAGTTGTTGTTGTTACTGCTAGAGTTGTTGTTGTTACTGCTAGAGTTGTTGTTGTTGTTACTGCTAGAGTTGTTGTTGTTACTGCTAGAGTTGTTGTTGTTGTTACTGCTAGGGTGTTGTTGTTGTTACTGCTAGAGTTGTTGTTGTTACTGCTAGAGTTGTTGTTGTTGTTACTGCTAGAGTTGTTGTTGTTACTGCTAGAGTTGTTGTTGATACTGCTAGAGTTGTTGTTGTTACTGCTAGAGTTGTTGTTGTTACTGCTAGAGTTGTTGTTGTTACTGCTAGAGTTGTTGTTGTTACTGCTAGAGTTGTTGTTGTTACTGCTAGAGTTGTTGTTGTTACTGCTAGAGTTGTTGTTGTTACTGCTAGAGTTGTTGTTGTTACTGCTAGAGTTGTTGTTGTTACTGCTAGAGTTGTTGTTGCTACTGCTAGAGTTGTTGTTGTTACTGCTAGAGTTGTTGTTACTGCTAGAGTTGTTGTTGTTACTGCTAGAGTTGTTGTTGTTACTGCTAGAGTTGTTGTTGTTGTTACTGCTAGAGTTGTTGTTGTTACTGCTAGAGTGTTGTTGTTGTTACTGCTAGAGTTGTTGTTGTTACTGCTAGAGTTGTTGTTGTTACTGCTAGAGTTGTTGTTGTTGTTACTGCTAGAGTTGTTGTTGTTACTGCTAGAGTTGTTGTTGTTACTGCTAGAGTTGTTGTTGTTACTGCTAGAGTTGTTGTTGTTACTGCTAGAGTTGTTGTTGTTACTGCTAGAGTTGTTGTTGTTACTGCTAGAGTTGTTGTTGTTACTGCTAGAGTTTGTTGTTGTTACTGCTAGAGTTGTTGTTGTTGTTACTGCTAGAGTTGTTGTTGTTACTGCTAGAGTTGTTGTTGTTACTGCTAGAGTTGTTGTTGTTACTGCTAGAGTTGTTGTTGTTGTTACTGCTAGAGTTGTTGTTGTTACTGCTAGAGTTGTTGTTGTTACTGCTAGAGTTGTTGTTGTTGTTACTGCTAGAGTTGTTGTTGTTACTGCTAGAGTTGTTGTTGTTACTGCTAGAGTTGTTGTTGTTACTGCTAGAGTTGTTGTTGTTACTGCTAGAGTTGTTGTTGTTGTTACTGCTAGAGTTGTTGTTGTTACTGCTAGAGTTGTTGTTGTTACTGCTAGAGTTGTTGTTGTTACTGCTAGAGTTGTTGTTGTTGTTACTGCTAGAGTTGTTGTTGTTACTGCTAGAGTTGTTGTTGTTACTGCTAGAGTTGTTGTTGTTGTTACTGCTAGAGTTGTTGTTGTTACTGCTAGAGTTGTTGTTGTTACTGCTAGAGTTGTGTTGTTGTTACTGCTAGAGTTGTTGTTGTTACTGCTAGAGTTGTTGTGTTGTTACTGCTAGAGTTGTTGTTGTTACTGCTAGAGTTGTTGTTGTTACTGCTAGAGTTGTTGTTGTTACTGCTAGAGTTGTTGTTGTTACTGCTAGAGTTGTTGTTGTTGTTACTGCTAGAGTTGTTGTTGTTACTGCTAGAGTTGTTGTTGTTGTTACTGCTAGAGTTGTTGTTGTTACTGCTAGAGTTGTTGTTGATACTGCTAGAGTTGTTGTTGTTACTGCTAGAGTTGTTGTTGTTACTGCTAGAGTTGTTGTTGTTACTGCTAGAGTTGTTGTTGTTACTGCTAGAGTTGTTGTTGTTACTGCTAGAGTTGTTGTTGTTACTGCTAGAGTTGTTGTTGTTGTTACTGCTAGAGTTGTTGTTGTTACTGCTAGAGTTGTTGTTGTTGTTACTGCTAGAGTTGTTGTTGTTACTGCTAGAGTTGTTGTTGTTGTTACTGCTAGAGTTGTTGTTGATACTGCTAGAGTTGTTGTTGTTGTTACTGCTAGAGTTGTTGTTGTTACTGCTAGAGTTGTTGTTGTTACTGCTAGAGTTGTTGTTGTTGTTACTGCTAGAGTTGTTGTTGTTACTGCTAGAGTTGTTGTTTTACTGCTAGAGTTGTTGTTGTTGTTACTGCTAGAGTTGTTGTTGTTACTGCTAGAGTTGTTGTTGTTGTTACTGCTAGAGTTGTTGTTGTTACTGCTAGAGTTGTTGTTGTTACTGCTAGAGTTGTTGTTGTTACTGCTAGAGTTTGTTGTTGTTACTGCTAGAGTTGTTGTTGTTACTGCTAGAGTTGTTGTTGTTACTGCTAGAGTTGTTGTTGTTGTTACTGCTAGAGTTGTTGTTGTTACTGCTAGAGTTGTTGTTGTTACTGCTAGAGTTGTTGTTGATACTGCTAGAGTTGTTGTTGTTACTGCTAGAGTTGTTGTTGTTACTGCTAGAGTTGTTGTTGTTACTGCTAGAGTTGTTGTTGTTGTTACTGCTAGAGTTGTTGTTGTTACTGCTAGAGTTGTTGTTGTTTACTGCTAGAGTTGTTGTTGTTACTGCTAGAGTTGTTGTTGTTGTTGTTACTGCTAGAGTTGTTGTTGTTACTGCTAGAGTTGTTGTTGTTACTGCTAGAGTTGTTGTGTTGTTACTGCTAGAGTTGTTGTTGTTACTGCTAGAGTTGTTGTTGTTACTGCTAGAGTTGTTGTTGTTACTGCTAGAGTTGTTGTTGTTACTGCTAGAGTTGTTGTACTGCTAGAGTTGTGTTGTTACTGCTAGAGTTGTTGTTGTTACTGCTAGAGTTGTTGTTGTTACTGCTAGAGTTGTTGTTGTTACTGCTAGAGTTGTTGTTGTTACTGCTAGAGTTGTTGTTGTTACTGCTAGAGTTGTTGTTGTTACTGCTAGAGTTGTTGTTGTTGTTACTGCTAGAGTTGTTGTTGTTACTGCTAGAGTTGTTGTTGTTACTGCTAGAGTTGTTGTTGTTACTGCTAGAGTTGTTGTTGTTACTGCTAGAGTTGTTGTTGTTACTGCTAG
>NC_091152.1:31151733-31159233 GCF_040958095.1 Procambarus clarkii | reverse complement strand
CCAAAGTTCAACCAGGAATGTAAGGTAGCGAAGCAATTAAGTAAAAGAACAGGAGTACAGGAATAACAGAACACCAGAGAGGAGGGAGAGATACCTGAGGGCCAGGAATGAGTATCTCAGAGTGAGGAGAGAAGCAGAGAGACAGTATGAAAATGACATTGCGAGTAAAGCTAAGACCCAACCAAAGCTGCTCCACAGCCACATCAGGAGGAAAACAGCAGTGTAGGAACAAGTGATGAAACTGAGAAAAGGGGAGAACAGAAATACAGAGAATGACAAGGAGGTGTGTGAAGAACTCAACAAGAGATTCCAGGAGGTCTTCACAGAAGAGGGGAAAAGCCCCTGCACTAAATGAGGCAAACCAAGCAACCTTGGAGGAATTTGACCTCACCAGTGATGAAGTCAGAAGGATTCTGTTGGAACTGATTGAGAGAAAGGCTGTTGGGCCTTTTCAGTTGGACAGAATCTCACCGTTGATACTAAAAGAATGTGCAGAGGCACTAAGTATGCCACTCTCTATGGTATACAACAGGTCTCTGGAAACAGGAGAGCTACCGGAAGGTTTGAAGACAGATAATGTAGTCCCAATATACAAGAAGGGTGACAGACAAGAGACACTGAACTACAGACCAGTTTCCCTAACTTGTATACCATGCAAGGTGATGGAGAAGATCGTGAGGAAAAGGCTCGTAGAGCATCTGGAAGGAAATAGTTTTGTGACACACCACCAACATGGGTTCAGAGATGGTAAATGGTGCCTCAAGGGGTTTAATAGAATTCTATGACCAAGCAACAAAAATTAGGCAAGAAAGAGAAGGGTGGGCAGACTGCATTTTCTTGGACTGTCAGAAAGCCTTTGACACAGTACTCCATAAAAGGCTATTACAAAAGTTGGAGCAACTGGCAGGAGTAAAAGGTAAGGTGCTCCAGTGAATAAGGGAGCATCTAAGCAACAGGAAACAGCGAGTAACTGTGAGGGGAGAGACATCAGAATGGCGAGATGTCACCAGTGGAGTCCCACAGGGCTCTGTACTTGGAATCATCCTGTTTCTAATATATGTAAATGATCTTCCAGAGAGTATAGACTCATTCATCTCAATGTTTGCTGATGATGCAAAAATTATGAGAAGAATCAAGACGGATGAAGATAGACAGAGACTACAGGATGACCTGGACAAACTGGAGGAATGGTCTAGAAAATGGCTGCTAAAGTTCAACTCAGGAAAGTGCAAAGTAATGAAATTAGTCGAAGGGAGCAAAAGGCTGAACACAAGGTACCATCTGGGAGGTGAAATCCTACAAGAGCCAAATAGAGAGAAAGATCTGGGGGTTAATATCACACCGAACCTGTCCCCAGAGGCCCACATCAAAAGGATATCTTCAGCGGCATATGCTTGACTGGCCAACACAATAACTGCCTTTAGAATCTTGTGTCAGGAATAGTTCAGGACCTTGTGTACCACTAAAGTCAGACCAATCCTGGAGTATGCAGCTCCAGCCTGGAGTTCATACCAAGTCAAACACAAGACAATGTTAGAGAATATTTAGAGGTATGCCACCAGTCTGGTCCCGGAACTGAAAGGTATGAGCTACGAGGAAAGGCTGAAGGAGCTGAACCTCACATCCCTGGAAAACAGAAGAGTAAGGGAAGACATGATAACCACCTACAAAATTATCAGGGAAATTGACAAACTCTTTAGCACGGGTGGAACACGAACAATGGGAAGATTATTAAGTGTGTAAGAGTGGATTACGTATCAGAGTGACACAGGAAAGTCACCGGTCAGGTACCAGAGGTGGCTCCCTTGCTGCCAGGTAAACACCGCAGCGCTGCCAAGCGTATCTGCAGTTTATACACACCTCTCTACCTGCTATTAATACTACGGTACGTTGTGTTTTTTGGCACACTAAGGTGACAAGGAATATACATTTGGCAAGAAATCTCAGCTCGGACTGTGTGACCTTTAACACTGACGCACTTCCCTGGAGCAGAGAGGCCTGGCTCCTTGTGCCCCATCTCTTAGCAGAGATCCTACATGCGTGCATGTAGGAAGCTGGCATCTGGCAACTTATATTTCTCTCGTACATCTGGCAACTTGTATATCTCTCGTACATCTGGCAACTTGTATATCTCTTGTACATCTGGTAACTTTTATATCTCTCGTACATCTGGCAACTTGTATATCTCTCGTACATCTGGCAACTTGTATATCTCTCGTACATCACTGTTACCTCTGGCACCTTGTTCATCCCTGTTACGTCGGCAGACCAATACGACAGCCATGGCCTCATCTGTCGTAAGACACTGGGAAAGATTGCCAGACATGAAGCAGTCAAAGACATCATCAAGAGAAGTTTGGCTACAGCCGGGTGTCCAGCACAAAGGGAACCTCACTTGTGCAGACCTGACAACAGCCAATAATGCCCAGATGAAGTCACCCTGCAGCCATGGAGAGAAGGTACACAGGTCGTGTGGGTTCTACATTGGCTGATACCTATCTACCTCGCAGTACAGCTCAATTAGGTGGGGACAGCCACCTTCAGGAAGACCCAGAAAACTAACAAGTACAGGGACCTAGAACGTTGTTACAGGTTCATGCCGATAAGCTCTGATACCCTGGGCACCTGGGGTAAATGTGCACTTAAGTTCCTAAAGGAGGTGGGTGAAGAATTCATTAGAAAAACTAAAGACTCAAGAGCGGCCAGTTTCCTGTTCCAGCGCCTCAGTATCGTGGTCCAGAGAGGAAATGCATGCTGCATCTTGGCCATGCAGCCAACCTCCAAAGAGCTGGATGAGGTCTTCGAACATTGATTGTTATATGTGGGTGTTCCCTGTAAACTGTAGCAATGTAATAAAATAAAATTAAGAAAGCTCTCTGGTATGTCAAGAGGATTTTTAGCCGGATCACGATGCACTCTGTCCATCATCATCCTGATTGTTTCGTCCACAAGCACATTGGTAAACAGCAATTCAACCTCCAAAGAGGCTCTTATCCCTGTGGCCCGTGCTCCCCGCAGTAAGTCAACGATTAAACTACGATTAAGTTTTGAGATAAACTACGTGCATGTTGTGTATGTTGGGATGTTGCCTCGCATCTTGTTAGTTGTTACGACCTGGGTTCTTCAGTGGAAACCAGAGGTCAAAATTGAGTTATTAAACTTTCCTATAGTATAGCTGAACGCAACTCTATGCGTCATTGTTTGTATCTTCCCTGCCAGACGTAAGACTATTCTTGTTTCTCAAAGAGCATTTAAAGACTGAGCTGGGGCTTGATTATTAAATAATAACATAGGCACCAACTATGTTTACTAATACTCTAATCATTTGTAAAGTAAACCTGAGTAAACTTGGTATAGGGCTGCGGTACGATTAGTTGAGCAGTCTGCCGGCAGCAGGCAGCTGGGAGGAAGGAGACTGAGAATCCATCTTTTTCTGAGCTGGCGTGGTGTGGACAGGAACCTCCTACCCTTCCTCTTCGTTTCCTTATTTCTGTGTCTTGTTCAAGATAAGTACCCCCTGAGTTATTATGCATGTCTGGCATACTAATGTTCTATGTGTAGAGTAGTATATTTTGTGTGTAGTAGGTGTGTTTAGAGTTTATATTACTAGTTGTTCTAAAGGGGGTCCCATTGGAACCACGTGGTCCCCTACCCTAAGCTGACTCTAACTTCAAGTTATTCAATAGTAGAGCTTTACCCTAGCTTGTGTTCTGTGTAAAACCTTGTATCCTGCTTATGTGGACCAAGGCTTTTAACGTAAGGTAGTGTGGTAAAGTTATTATTATTATTGTTATTGGTGTGAATGTATATGGGGGGCTGTTAAGGGGTTAATAAATAAGTACATGAATTATAAGAGTATCGTTCTTCCTGTGTAGGAGATCTTGATCATTCCCTAGACTGACCTTGTTGTGTAGCCAAGTAGTCAGCACTACTTCTAGTTTATATGGGGGCCGGGCCTTACTGATCTCCCCAAATAGATACATCTTTATTCTAACTACCCTTACCCCTTAATAGAACCAGTTCCCCCATAGCAAGCCCACCATTTAATTTATAACAAGTGGGGGCCTGTCCGGGATCAACATTATAAGTGTGAAAAATTAGATTCTTGAGTGCAAAACTAAAAATTTTTGTTTTCTGCAGAATGGTTGTGTGCTAGCCTAGGGTCCAGCTCATCTAGCAAAGGACATTCTTGCACTGACTGGACACCCAGCTGGATCCCTTCACGATTAAGGTTAGTGTGGCCTTGTGTTAGGGGACGTGCAAATTTTTGTTTTTTTCCAATTTTTATTTTTTAATTTTTTCTTTGGCTAGGAGCTAAAATTATTAGTGATGTCATCTGAAATGCAAAGACTGGCAAGGGAGCCTTCAGTGGTAGAGATAAAGAAACTTACCAAGTCTAATTTAGTATTGTTAGGCAAGGAATTTGACCTGCACATTCTCTCATGTGTATTATACATATATAAAACGGTAAACTATAATGCCAATCCTGACCTCAAAAGCTTCATAGAAGGTTGTAACAGAACCCATGAGCACTACACCAGAAATAAATACAGATTTGATATTCCTAGAGTACGACTTAATCAAACTAGAAATGCTCTACAAATCAAGGGGCCCAGAATGTGGAATGACCTTCCCAACCATGTTAAAGACTGTACCTCTCTCAACCAGTTTAAGATAAAAACGAAGCTATACCTAATAAATTCCCTGTAACCTACCTACCTTACCCTTCTATTCTCAACCAATGTCTGTTTTTTTTTTAAAGAGCGCTGTTTGTCGACATAATTGTATTTGTGCTGCTTTTTCAGCTATGTTTTCATTTCTTGTTTTCATTCTACTCTTTATGCTCAATTAGTATTAAGCTTGTCATTTAAGTTTTTCATGCCCGAAACGCTTTGCGTAATAGTGGCTTTAGGCATTGTATGTACTAGCTCTACCTATAAGTCAACCAATCTTTGTAAAAATTTCTTGTATGTATGTACCTTACCTAAATAAACATTTATTTATTTATATATGTATTTATTTATTTATTTATTTTAGAATTAAATGGCGTGGATAAAAAGTGGTCTTTGGTGAATGAAATATTACAACATTGTATTGATGAAGATTTATTGGCAAGTGATACACCTTTATGCCAGCCTAGCCAAGCAGAAAGTGCAACTCATAGGGATAGAGAATTAGCTCTAGAGTTAGCAAAAATAAAATTAGAGGAGCAAAGACTCAAACCCGAGGAGGCTAGAATTAGAGCGAATGCCACTGGGCCTCCACCTGCCGGGGATTCAAACCCCAGGCATTATGAGAAAAAGCATAATTTGCCTGAATTTTCCGAGTCGGACCCTGAAAGGTTTTTCAACCATTTTCAGAGATTGGCCACGTCCATGAACTGGCCAAAGGAAGAGTGGGTGAAAATCCTACAGGGAAGACTTAGGGGTAAAGCACAAGATATTTTTATAAACATGCCTGACGACGAGTGTTTTGAATATGATAAAGTCAGGGAACGTATTTTGCGGGCATATGAAATTACTCCTGAAGCTCACTGCCAAGCTTATCGCAACCTTAGGCCTACCAACAACCAACCGCTCACTGAATTTGCTAATGATCAAATTAGATTGTTTGATAAATGGATTCGCTCGGCTAAAGCCGAAACATATGAGGCACTTAGGAATAGTATGTTAATAGAACAGTTTATGGATAGTATGCCAGACATTGTAGCTCAGTATATAAGGGGAAGAGTAGAGGTAAATTCTAAAATAGGGGATTTGGCCAAGTTGGCAGAAAACTACCAATTGGCGGGCAAAAGGCCCAATAAAAATAATTATACCCCACAGAGTAACAAAACTTATACCCACAGCCAGTCCAGACCAGCTCATTCTAACCCTTTAACTAATGCACCTTCTGTTTCAGACATAACTAACCCTGTTAAAGTGTCTAGCCCCACGGCACCTAAGGGTGAACCGAAGGGTAATTCTGTTAGTAATGTCTCTTCTCCCCAACGTTTTTGTGGTCACTGTAAACGTCCAAACCACACTATTAGCCGTTGTGTGCAACTGTACCCGGAAAAAAGACCCAATGCTCTTGTTGTGACACAGGGCTTGAGGCCTTCGGAAGGGTTAGGGAGTAAGACCTCCAACCAACCCGTTCTCACACAAGACAGTACATATATGACTAGTGCTTAAAGTCAATATGTGGAATGTGATTTAGTACATATGTGATATATTCCCAGTTAACTTTTTTACCAAGGCTCAAACTCTTCCTCACGTACCAATTTACGTCTCACAGTACTCGTCCATCAACGTAGATAGCTGAATAGTCGTGATTGGTTCAATTATAACGAAAATTGTAGTTTTCAGGTCCCACATGGGTTGTGAAATTCACCTACTATTGTCCATGCTCTTATAATATTACAGATCAGCTACATCCTATTGAAGGCTCGTAGTTTTGTTTTGAGAAATATTAGTTGTTCTTAGTAAATTATAATAAGCACAATAAATTATTACATAGAATAAGTGCTTCACCAATCAATATTATATACTATAGTTTGTGCTTTAGAAATCTTTAAAGAATGTTTTGTAGGAACGCTAACAGAAAACGATGTTATGTTGGAATGTATATAGGGTAAACTACTGCAAACAGGATGGTATGGTGTGGATTATTGGAAACTATAGGATTAGGGTCCACTACCACCTGTTAGGTGGGTAAGGGGTCCAATAACACCCGCAGGATGAGTATGGGGGTCACATCCACCCACAGGAATGGTATGGGGATCACTTCCACCCACAGGAAGGGTATGGGATCCAATACCATCCACTGGATGTGTATTGCGTCCACTACCACCGACAGGATGGGTATGGGCTCACAACCACCCACAGGATAGGTATGGGGTCCAATACCACCCACAGGATGAGTATGGGGTCCACTATAACCCACAGGATGGGTATGGGGCTCCAACCACCCACAGAATAAGTATGGGGTACAATAACACCCACTGGATATGTATGGCATCCATTGCCCCCACAGGATGACTATAGGGTACAGTATCGCCCACAGGATTAGTATATAGGGTTCACTGCCGCCCACAGAGTCGGTATGGAGTCCACCGCCACCCACAGGGTCGGTATGGGGTTCACTACCGCCCACTGGGTCGCTATGAAGTCAACTACCGTCCACAGGGTCGGTAGGGGTCCACTACCGCCCACAGGGTCGGCAGGGGGTCCACTGCACCCACTGGGTCGGTAGGGGGTCCACTGCCGCCCACAGGATCGATAGGGGGTCCACTGCCGCCCACAGGGTCGATATGGGGGGGGTCCACTACCGCCCACAGGATCGATAGGGGGTCCACTGCCGCCCACAGGGTCGGTAGGGGGTCCACTGCCGCCCACACGTTCGGTAGGGGTCCACTGCCGCCCACAGGGTCGGTAGGGGGTCCACTGCCGCCCACAGGACCGATAGGGGGTCCACTGCTGCCCACAGGGTCGATAGGGGGTCCCTTACCGCCCACAGGGT
>NC_091152.1:31072755-31151233 GCF_040958095.1 Procambarus clarkii | reverse complement strand
TCTAGCAGTAACAACAACAACAACTCTAGCAGTAACAACAACAACTCTAGCAGTAACAACAACAACTCTAGCAGTAACAACAACACAACTCTAGCAGTAACAACAAACAAACTCTAGCAGTAACAACAACAACTCTAGCAGTATTCAACAACAACTCTAGCAGTAACAACAACAACTCTAGCAGTACAACAACAAACTCTAGCAGTAACAACAAACAACTCTAGCAGTAAACAACAACAACTCTAGCAGTAACAACAACAACAACTCTAGCAGTAACAACAACAACTCTAGCAGTACAACACACAACTCTAGCAGTACAAACAACAACTCTAGCAGTAACAACAACAACAACTCTAGCAGTAACAACAACAACTCTAGCAGTAACAACAACACTCTAGCAGTACAACAACAACAACTCTAGCAGTAACAACAACAACTCTAGCAGTAACAACAACAACTCTAGCAGTAACAACAACAACTCTAGCAGTAACAACAACAACTCTAGCAGTAACAACAACAACTCTAGCAGTAACAACAACAACTCTAGCAGTAACAACAACAACAACTCTAGCAGTAACAACAACAACTCTAGCAGTAACAAAACAACTCTAGCAGTATCAACAACAACTCTAGCAGTAACAACAACAACAACTCTAGCAGTAACAACAACAACTCTAGCAGTAACAACAACAACAACTCTAGCAGTAACAACAAACAACTCTAGCAGTACAACAACAACTCTAGCAGTAACAACAACAACTCTAGCAGTAACAACAACAACTCTAGCAGTAACAACAACAACTCTAGCAGTAAACAACAACAACTCTAGCAGTAACAACAACAACAACTCTAGCAGTAACAACAACAACTCTAGCAGTAACAACAACAACAACTCTAGCAGTAACAACAACAACTCTAGCAGTAACAACAACAACAACTCTAGCAGTACAACAACAACAACTCTAGCAGTAACAACAACAACTCTAGCAGTAACACACAACAACTCTAGCAGTAACAACAAACAACTCTAGCAGTAACAACAACAACTCTAGCAGTAACAACAACAACTCTAGCAGTAACAACAACAACTCTAGCAGTAACAACAACAACTCTAGCAGTAACAACAACAACTCTAGCAGTAACAACAACAACTCTAGCAGTAACAACAACAACTAGCAGTAACAACACAACTCTAGCAGTAACAACAACAACTCTAGCAGTAACAACAACAACTCTAGCAGTAACAACAACACAACTCTAGCAGTAACAACAACAACTCTAGCAGTAACAACAACAACTCTAGCAGTAACAACAACAACAACTCTAGCAGTACAACAACAACTCTAGCAGTAACAACAACAACAACTCTAGCAGTAACAACAACAACTCTAGCAGTAACAACAACAACTCTAGCAGTAACAACAACAACTCTAGCAGTAACAACAACAACTCTAGCAGTAACAACAACAACTCTAGCAGTACAACAACAACAACTCTAGCAGTAACAACAACAACTCTAGCAGTAACAACAACAAACTCTAGCAGTAACAACAACAACAACTCTAGCAGTAACAACAACAACTCTAGCAGTAACAACAACAACAACTCTAGCAGTACAACAACAACTCTAGCAGTAACAACAACAACAACTCTAGCAGTAACAACAACAACTCTAGCAGTAACAACAACTCTAGCAGTAACAACAAACAACTCTAGCAGTAACAACAACAACTCTAGCAGTAACAAACAACAACTCTAGCAGTAACAACAACAACTCTAGCAGTAACAACAACAACTCTAGCAGTAACAACAACAACTCTAGCAGTATCAACAACAACTCTAGCAGTAACAACAACAACAACTCTAGCAGTAACAACAACTCTAGCAGTAACAACAAACAACAACTCTAGCAGTACAACAACAACTCTAGCAGTAACAACAACAACTCTAGCAGTAACAACAACAACAACTCTAGCAGTAACAACAACAACTCTAGCAGTAACAACAACAACTCTAGCAGTAACAACAACAACAACTCTAGCAGTAACAACAACAACTCTAGCAGTAACAACAACAACTCTAGCAGTAACAACAACAACAACTCTAGCAGTAACAACAACAACTCTAGCAGTAACAACAACAACTCTAGCAGTAACAACAACAACAACTCTAGCAGTAACAACAACAACTCTAGCAGTAACAACAACAACTCTAGCAGTAACAACACAACTCTAGCAGTAACAACAACAACAACTCTAGCAGTATCAACAACAACTCTAGCAGTAACAACAACAACAACTCTAGCAGTAACAACAACAACTCTAGCAGTAACAACAACAACTCTAGCAGTAACAACAACAACAACTCTAGCAGTAACAACAACAACAACTCTAGCAGTAACAACAACAACTCTAGCAGTACCAACAACAACAACTCTAGCAGTAACAACAACAACTCTAGCAGTATTAACAACAACTCTAGCAGTAACAACAACAACTCTAGCAGTAACAACAACAACAAATCTAGCAGTAACAACAACAACTCTAGCAGTAATAACAACAACTCTAGCAGTAACAACAACAACAACTCTAGCAGTAACAACAACAACAACTCTAGCAGTAACAACAACAACTCTAGCAGTAACAACAACAACTCTAGCAGTAACAACAACAACAACTCTAGCAGTAACAACAACAACCTCTAGCAGTAACAACAACAACAACTCTAGCAGTAACAACAACAACTCTAGCAGTAACAACAACAACAACTCTAGCAGTAACAACAACAACTCTAGCAGTAACAACAACAACTCTAGCAGTAACAACAACAACTCTAGCAGTATCAACAACAACTCTAGCAGTAACAAACAACAACTCTAGCAGTACAACAACTCTAGCAGTAACAACAACAACTCTAGCAGTAACAACAACAACTCTAGCAGTAACAACACACAACTCTAGCAGTAACAACAACAACAACTCTAGCAGTAACAACAACAACTCTAGCAGTAACAACAACAACTCTAGCAGTAACAACACAACAACTCTAGCAGTAACAACAACAACTCTAGCAGTAACAACAACAACTCTAGCAGTAACAACAACAACAACTCTAGCAGTAACAACAACAACTCTAGCAGTAACAACAACAACTCTAGCAGTAACAACAACAAACTCTAGCAGTAACAACAACAACTCTAGCAGTAACAACAACAAACTCTAGCAGTACAACAACAACAACTCTAGCAGTAACAACAACAACAACTCTAGCAGTAACAACAACAACACTCTAGCAGTAACAACAACAACTCTAGCAGTCAACAACAACAACTCTAGCAGTAACAACAACAACTCTAGCAGTATTAACAACAACTCTAGCAGTAACAACAACAACTCTAGCAGTAACAACAACAACAACTCTAGCAGTAACAACAACAACTCTAGCAGTAACAACAACAACTCTAGCAGTAACAACAACAACTCTAGCAGTAACAACAACAACAACTCTAGCAGTAACAACAACAAACTCTAGCAGTAACAACAACAACTCTAGCAGTAACAACAACAACAACTCTAGCAGTAACAACAACAAACTCTAGCAGTAACAACAACAACAACTCTAGCAGTAACAACAACAACTCTAGCAGTAATAACAACAACTCTAGCAGTAACAACAACAACTCTAGCAGTAACAACAACAACAACTCTAGCAGTAATAACAACAACTCTAGCAGTAACAACAACAACTCTAGCAGTAACAACAACAACAACTCTAGCAGTAACAACAACAACTCTAGCAGTAACAACAACAACTCTAGCAGTAACAACAACAACTCTAGCAGTAACAACAACAACTCTAGCAGTACAACAACAACAACTCTAGCAGTAACAACAACAACATCTCTAGCAGTAACAACAACAACAACTCTAGCAGTAACAACAACAACTCTAGCAGTAACAACAACAACAACTCTAGCAGTAACAACAACAACTCTAGCAGTAACAACAACAACTCTAGCAGTAACAACAACAACTCTAGCAGTAACAACAACAACTCTAGCAGTAACAACAACAACAACTCTAGCAGTACAACAACTCTAGCAGTAACAACAACAACAACTCTAGCAGTATCAACAACAACTCTAGCAGTAACAACAACAACTCTAGCAGTAACAACAACAACAACTCTAGCAGTAACAACAAACAACTCTAGCAGTAACAACAACAACTCTAGCAGTAACAACAACAACTCTAGCAGTAACAACAACAACTCTAGCAGTAACAACAACAACTCTAGCAGTAACAACAACAACAACTCTAGCAGTAACAACAACAACTCTAGCAGTAATAACAACAACTCTAGCAGTAACAACAACAACAACTCTAGCAGTAACAACAACACACTCTAGCAGTAACAACAACAACTCTAGCAGTAACAACAACAACTCTAGCAGTAACAACAACACAACTCTAGCAGTAACAACAACAACAACTCTAGCAGTAACAACAACAACTCTAGCAGTAACAACAACAACAACTCTAGCAGTAACAACAACAACTCTAGCAGTATAACAACAACAACTCTAGCAGTAACAACAACAACTCTAGCAGTAACAACAACAACTCTAGCAGTAACAACAACACTCTAGCAGTAGTAACAACAACAACTCTAGCAGTAACAACAACAACAACTCTAGCAGTAACAACAACAACAACTCTAGCAGTAACAACAACAACTCTAGCAGTAACAACAACAACTCTAGCAGTAACAACAACAACACAACTCTAGCAGTAACAACAACACTCTAGCAGTAACAACAACAACAACTCTAGCAGTAACAACAACAACTCTAGCAGTAACAACAACAACAACTCTAGCAGTAACAACAACAACAACTCTAGCAGTAACAACAACAACAACTCTAGCAGTAACAACAACAACTCTAGCAGTAACAACAACAACTCTAGCAGTAACAACAACAACTCTAGCAGTAACAACAACAACTCTAGCAGTAACAACAACAACTCTAGCAGTAACAACAACAACTCTAGCAGTACAACAACAACAACTCTAGCAGTAACAACAACAACAACTCTAGCAGTAATAACAACAACTCTAGCAGTAACAACAACAACTCTAGCAGTAACAACAACAACAACTCTAGCAGTAACAACAACAACTCTAGCAGTAACAACAACAACTCTAGCAGTATAACAACAACTCTAGCAGTAACAACAACAACTCTAGCAGTAACAACACAACAACTCTAGCAGTAATAACAACAACTCTAGCAGTAACAACAACAACTCTAGCAGTAACAACAACAACAACTCTAGCAGTAACAACAACAACTCTAGCAGTAATAACAACAACAACTCTAGCAGTAACAACAACAACTCTAGCAGTAACAACAACAACAACTCTAGCAGTAACAACAACAACTCTAGCAGTAACAACAACAACTCTAGCAGTAACAACAACAACAACTCTAGCAGTAACAACAACAACTCTAGCAGTATTAACAACAACTCTAGCAGTAACAACAACAACTCTAGCAGTAACAACAACAACAACTCTAGCAGTAACAACAACAACTCTAGCAGTAACAACAACAACTCTAGCAGTAAACAACAACAACTCTAGCAGTAACAACAACAACAACTCTAGCAGTAACAACAACAACAACTCTAGCAGTAACAACAACAACTCTAGCAGTAACAACAACAACAACTCTAGCAGTAACAACAACAACATCTCTAGCAGTAACAACAACAACAACTCTAGCAGTAACAACAACAACTCTAGCAGTAACAACAACAACTCTAGCAGTAACAACAACAACTCTAGCAGTAACAACAACAACAACTCTAGCAGTAATAACAACAACTCTAGCAGTAACAACAACAACTCTAGCAGTAACAACAACAACAACTCTAGCAGTAACAACAACAACTCTAGCAGTAACAACAACACAACTCTAGCAGTAACAACAACAACTCTAGCAGTAACAACAACAACTCTAGCAGTAACAACAACAACAACTCTAGCAGTAATAACAACAACTCTAGCAGTAACAACAACAACTCTAGCAGTAACAACAACAACAACTCTAGCAGTAACAACAACAACTCTAGCAGTAACAACAACAACTCTAGCAGTATAACAACAACTCTAGCAGTAACAACAACAACTCTAGCAGTAACAACAACAACAACTCTAGCAGTAACAACAACAACTCTAGCAGTAACAACAACAACTCTAGCAGTAACAACAACACAACTCTAGCAGTAACAACAACAACTCTAGCAGTAATAACAACAACTCTAGCAGTAACAACAACAACTCTAGCAGTAACAACAACAACAACTCTAGCAGTAAAACAACAACTCTAGCAGTAACAACAACAACTCTAGCAGTAACAACAACAACAACTCTAGCAGTAACAACAACAACTCTAGCAGTAACAACAACAACTCTAGCAGTAACAACAACAACTCTAGCAGTACAACAAACAACTCTAGCAGTAACAACAACAACAACTCTAGCAGTATCAACAACAACTCTAGCAGTAACAACAACACAACTCTAGCAGTAAACAACAACTCTAGCAGTAACAACACAACTCTAGCAGTACAACAACAACTCTAGCAGTAACAACAACAACAACTCTAGCAGTAACAACAACAACTCTAGCAGTAAAACAACAACAACTCTAGCAGTAACAACAACAACTCTAGCAGTACAACAACAACTCTAGCAGTAACAACAACAACTCTAGCAGTAACAACAACAACAACTCTAGCAGTAACAACAACAACTCTAGCAGTAACACAACAACAACTCTAGCAGTAACAACAACAACAATCTAGCAGTAACAACAACAACAACTCTAGCAGTAACAACAACAACAACTCTAGCAGTAACAACAACAACTCTAGCAGTAACAACAACAACAACTCTAGCAGTAACAACAACAACAACTCTAGCAGTAACAACAACAACTCTAGCAGTACAACAACAACAACTCTAGCATAACAACAACAACTCTAGCAGTACAACAACAACTCTAGCAGTAACAACAACAACTCTAGCAGTAACAACAACAACAATCTAGCAGTAACAACAACAACTCTAGCAGTAAACAACAACTCTAGCAGTAACAACAACAACAACTCTAGCAGTAACAACAACAAACTCTAGCAGTAACAACAACAACAACTCTAGCAGTAACAACAACAACTCTAGCAGTAACAACAACAACAACTCTAGCAGTAACACAACAACAACTCTAGCAGTAACAACAACAACTCTAGCAGTAACAACAACAACTCTAGCAGTAACAACAACAACAACTCTAGCAGTAACAACAACAACTCTAGCAGTAACAACAACAACAACTCTAGCAGTAATAACAACAACTCTAGCAGTAACAACAACAACTCTAGCAGTAACAACAACAACAACTCTAGCAGTAACAACAACAACTCTAGCAGTAACAACAACAACTCTAGCAGTAACAACAACAACTCTAGCAGTAACAAAACAACAACTCTAGCAGTAACAACAACAACAACTCTAGCAGTAATAACAACAACTCTAGCAGTAACAACAACAACTCTAGCAGTAACAACAACAAACAACTCTAGCAGTAACAACAACAACTCTAGCAGTAACAACAACAACTCTAGCAGTATTAACAACAACTCTAGCAGTAACAACAACAACTCTAGCAGTAACAACAACAACAACTCTAGCAGTAATAACAACAACTCTAGCAATAACAACAACAACTCTAGCAGTAACAACAACAACAACTCTAGCAGTAACAACAACAACTCTAGCAGTAATAACAACAACTCTAGCAGTAACAACAACAACTCTAGCAGTAACAACAACAACAACTCTAGCAGTAATAACAACAACTCTAGCAGTAACAACAACATCTCTAGCAGTAACAACAACAACAACTCTAGCAGTAACAACAACAACTCTAGCAGTAACAACAACTCTAGCAGTAACAACAACAACTCTAGCAGTAACAACAACAACAACTCTAGCAGTAACAACAACAACTCTAGCAGTAATAACAACAACTCTAGCAGTAACAACAACAACAACTCTAGCAGTAACAACAACAACAACTCTAGCAGTAACAACAACAACAACTCTAGCAGTAACAACAACAACTCTAGCAGTAACAACAACAACTCTAGCAGTAACAACAACAACACTCTAGCAGTAAAACAACAACAACTCTAGCAGTAACAACAACAACTCTAGCAGTAACAACAACAACTCTAGCAGTAACAACAACAACTCTAGCAGTAACAACAACAACAACTCTAGCAGTAACAACAACAACTCTAGCAGTAACAACAACAACTCTAGCAGTAACAACAACAACAACTCTAGCAGTAACAACAACAACTCTAGCAGTAACAACAACAACTCTAGCAGTAACAACAACAACTCTAGCAGTAACAACAACAACTCTAGCAGTAACAACAACAACAACTCTAGCAGTAATAACAACAACTCTAGCAGTAACAACAACAACTCTAGCAGTAACAACAACAACAACTCTAGCAGTAACAACAACAACTCTAGCAGTAACAACAACAACTCTAGCAGTACTAACAACAACTCTAGCAGTAACAACAACAACTCTAGCAGTAACAACAACAACAACTCTAGCAGTAATAACAACAACTCTAGCAATAACAACAACAACTCTAGCAGTAACAACAACAACAACTCTAGCAGTAACAACAACAACTCTAGCAGTAATAACAACAACTCTAGCAGTAACAACAACAACTCTAGCAGTAACAACAACAACAACTCTAGCAGTAATAACAACAACTCTAGCAGTAACAACAACATCTCTAGCAGTAACAACAACAACAACTCTAGCAGTAACAACAACAACTCTAGCAGTAACAACAACAACTCTAGCAGTAACAACAACAACTCTAGCAGTAACAACAACAACTCTAGCAGTAACAACAACAACAACTCTAGCAGTATCAACAACAACTCTAGCAGTAACAACAACAACAACTCTAGCAGTATAAACAACAACTCTAGCAGTATCAACAACAACTCTAGCAGTATCAACAACAACTCTAGCAGTAACAACAACAACAACTCTAGCAGTAACAACAACAACTCTAGCAGTAACAACAACAACAACTCTAGCAGTAACAACAACAACTCTAGCAGTATCAACAACAACTCTAGCAGTAACAACAACAACTCTAGCAGTAATAACAACAACTCTAGCAGTAACAACAACAACTCTAGCAGTAACAACAACAACAACTCTAGCAGTATCAACAACAACTCTAGCAGTAACAACAACAACAACTCTAGCAGTAACAACAACAACTCTAGCAGTAACAACAACAACAACTCTAGCAGTAACAACAACAACAACTCTAGCAGTAACAACAACAACTCTAGCAGTAACAACAACAACAACTCTAGCAGTAACAACAACAACTCTAGCAGTAACAACAACAACTCTAGCAGTAACAACAACAACAACTCTAGCAGTAACAACAACAACAACTCTAGCAGTAACAACAACAACTCTAGCAGTAACAACAACAACAACTCTAGCAGTAACAACAACAACAACTCTAGCAGTAACAACAACAACTCTAGCAGTAACAACAACAACTCTAGCAGTAACAACAACAACTCTAGCAGTAACAACAACAACTCTAGCAGTAACAACAACAACTCTAGCAGTAACAACAACAACTCTAGCAGTAACAACAACAACTCTAGCAGTAACAACAACAACTCTAGCAGTATCAACAACAACTCTAGCAGTAACAACAACAACAACTCTAGCAGTAACAACAACAACTCTAGCAGTAACAACAACAACTCTAGCAGTATCAACAACAACTCTAGCAGTAACAACAACACAACTCTAGCAGTAACAACAACAACAACTCTAGCAGTAACAACAACAACTCTAGCAGTAACAACAACAACTCTAGCAGTAACAACAACAACAACTCTAGCAGTAACAACAACAACTCTAGCAGTAATAACAACAACTCTAGCAGTAACAACAACAACAACTCTAGCAGTAACAACAACAACTCTAGCAGTAATAACAACAACTCTAGCAGTAACAACAACAACAACTCTAGCAGTAACAACAACAACTCTAGCAGTAACAACAACAACTCTAGCAGTAACAACAACAACTCTAGCAGTAACAACAACAACAACTCTAGCAGTATCAACAACAACTCTAGCAGTAACAACAACAACAACTCTAGCAGTAACAACAACAACTCTAGCAGTAACAACAACAACTCTAGCAGTAACAACAACAACAACTCTAGCAGTAACAACAACAACAACTCTAGCAGTAACAACAACAACTCTAGCAGTACCAACAACAACAACTCTAGCAGTAACAACAACAACTCTAGCAGTACTAACAACAACTCTAGCAGTAACAACAACAACTCTAGCAGTAACAACAACAACAAATCTAGCAGTAACAACAACAACTCTAGCAGTAATAACAACAACTCTAGCAGTAACAACAACAACAACTCTAGCAGTAACAACAACAACAACTCTAGCAGTAACAACAACAACTCTAGCAGTAACAACAACAACTCTAGCAGTAACAACAACAACTCTAGCAGTAGCAACAACAACTCTAGCAGTAACAACAACAACTCTAGCAGTAATAACAACAACTCTAGCAGTAACAACAACAACTCTAGCAGTAACAACAACAACAACAACTCTAGCAGTATCAACAACAACTCTAGCAGTAACAACAACAACAACTCTAGCAGTAACAACAACAACTCTAGCAGTAACAACAACAACAACTCTAGCAGTAACAACAACAACAACTCTAGCAGTAACAACAACAACTCTAGCAGTAACAACAACAACAACTCTAGCAGTAACAACAACAACAACTCTAGCAGTAACAACAACAACTCTAGCAGTAACAACAACAACTCTAGCAGTAACAACAACAACAACTCTAGCAGTAACAACAACAACTCTAGCAGTAACAACAACAACAACTCTAGCAGTAACAACAACAACTCTAGCAGTAACAACAACAACAACTCTAGCAGTAACAACAACAACTCTAGCAGTAACAACAACAACTCTAGCAGTAACAACAACAACTCTAGCAGTAACAACAACAACTCTAGCAGTAACAACAACAACTCTAGCAGTAACAACAACAACTCTAGCAGTAACAACAACAACTCTAGCAGTAACAACAACAACTCTAGCAGTATCAACAACAACTCTAGCAGTAACAACAACAACAACTCTAGCAGTAACAACAACAACTCTAGCAGTAACAACAACAACAACTCTAGCAGTATCAACAACAACTCTAGCAGTAACAACAACAGCAACTCTAGCAGTAACAACAACAACAACTCTAGCAGTAACAACAACAACTCTAGCAGTAACAACAACAACTCTAGCAGTAACAACAACAACAACTCTAGCAGTAACAACAACAACTCTAGCAGTAATAACAACAACTCTAGCAGTAACAACAACAACAACTCTAGCAGTAACAACAACAACTCTAGCAGTAATAACAACAACTCTAGCAGTAACAACAACAACAACTCTAGCAGTAACAACAACAACTCTAGCAGTAATAACAACAACTCTAGCAGTAACAACAACAACTCTAGCAGTAACAACAACAACAACTCTAGCAGTATCAACAACAACTCTAGCAGTAACAACAACAACAACTCTAGCAGTAACAACAACAACTCTAGCAGTAACAACAACAACTCTAGCAGTAACAACAACAAACTCTAGCAGTAACAACAAAACAACTCTAGCAGTAACAACAACAACTCTAGCAGTACCAACAACAACAACTCTAGCAGTAACAACAACAACTCTAGCAGTATTAACAACAACTCTAGCAGTAACAACAACAACTCTAGCAGTAACAACAACAACAAATCTAGCAGTAACAACAACAACTCTAGCAGTAATAACAACAACTCTAGCAGTAACAACAACAACAACTCTAGCAGTAACAACAACAACTCTAGCAGTAACAACAACAACAACTCTAGCAGTAACAACAACAACTCTAGCAGTAACAACAACAACAACTCTAGCAGTAACAACAACAACTCTAGCAGTAACAACAACAACAACTCTAGCAGTAACAACAACAACTCTAGCAGTAACAACAACAACAACTCTAGCAGTAACAACAACAACTCTAGCAGTAACAACAACAACAACTCTAGCAGTAATAACAACAACTCTAGCAGTAACAACAACAACTCTAGCAGTAACAACAACAACAACTCTAGCAGTAACAACAACAACTCTAGCAGTAACAACAACAACTCTAGCAGTATCAACAACAACTCTAGCAGTAACAACAACAACTCTAGCAGTAACAACAACAAACTCTAGCAGTAATAACAACAACTCTAGCAGTAACAACAACAACTCTAGCAGTAACAACAACAACAACTCTAGCAGTAACAACAACAACTCTAGCAGTAACAACAACAACTCTAGCAGTATAACAACAACTCTAGCAGTAACAACAACAACTCTAGCAGTAACAACAACAACAACTCTAGCAGTAACAACAACAACTCTAGCAGTAACAACAACAACTCTAGCAGTAACAACAACAACAACTCTAGCAGTAACAACAACAACTCTAGCAGTAACAACAACAACTCTAGCAGTAACAACAACAACTCTAGCAGTAACAACAACAACAACTCTAGCAGTAACAACAACAACTCTAGCAGTAACAACAAACTCTAGCAGTAACAACAACAACAACTCTAGCAGTAACAACAACAACTCTAGCAGTATAACAACAACTCTAGCAGTAACAACAACAACTCTAGCAGTAACAAACAACAACTCTAGCAGTAACAACAACAACTCTAGCAGTATAACAACAACTCTAGCAGTAACAACAACAACAACTCTAGCAGTAACAACAACAACAACTCTAGCAGTAACAACAACAACAACTCTAGCAGTAACAACAACAACTCTAGCAGTAACAACAACAACAACTCTAGCAGTAACAACAACAAACTCTAGCAGTAACAACAACAACAACTCTAGCAGTAACAACAACAACTCTAGCAGTAACAACAACAACTCTAGCAGTAACAACAACAACTCTAGCAGTAACAACAACAACAACTCTAGCAGTAACAACAACAACTCTAGCAGTAACAACAACAACTCTAGCAGTAAACAACAACAACTCTAGCAGTAACAACAACAACTCTAGCAGTAACAACAACAACTCTAGCAGTAACAACAACAACTCTAGCAGTAACAACAACAACTCTAGCAGTAACAACAACAACAACTCTAGCAGTAACAACAACTCTAGCAGTAACAACAACAACTCTAGCAGTAACAACAACAACAACTCTAGCAGTAACAACAACAACTCTAGCAGTAACAACAACAACTCTAGCAGTAAAACAACAACTCTAGCAGTAACAACAACAACTCTAGCAGTAACAACAACAACAACTCTAGCAGTAACAACAACAACTCTAGCAGTAACAACAACAACTCTAGCAGTAACAACAACAACAACTCTAGCAGTAACAACAACAACTCTAGCAGTAACAACAACAACTCTAGCAGTAACAACAACAACTCTAGCAGTAACAACAACAACTCTAGCAGTAACAACAACAACAACTCTAGCAGTAACACAACAACTCTAGCAGTAACAACAACAACTCTAGCAGTAACAACACAACAACTCTAGCAGTAACAACAACAACTCTAGCAGTAACAACAACAACTCTAGCAGTAACAACAACAACTCTAGCAGTATCAACAACAACTCTAGCAGTAACAACAACAACTCTAGCAGTAACAACAACAACAACTCTAGCAGTAACAACAACAACTCTAGCAGTAACAACAACAACAACTCTAGCAGTATCAACAACAACTCTAGCAGTAACAAACAACAACTCTAGCAGTAACAACAACAACTCTAGCAGTAACAACAACAACAACTCTAGCAGTAACAACAACAACTCTAGCAGTATCAACAACAACTCTAGCAGTAACAACAACAACTCTAGCAGTAACAACAACAACAACTCTAGCAGTAACAACAACAACTCTAGCAGTAACAGCAACAACAACTCTAGCAGTAACAACAACAACAATCTAGCAGTAACAACAACAACAACTCTAGCAGTAACAACAACAACTCTAGCAGTAACAACAACAACTCTAGCAGTAACAACAACAACAACTCTAGCAGTAACAACAACAACAACTCTAGCAGTAACAACAACAACTCTAGCAGTAACAACAACAACAACTCTAGCAGTAACAACAACAACAACTCTAGCAGTAACAACAACAACTCTAGCAGTAACAACAACAACAACTCTAGCAGTAACAACAACAACTCTAGCAGTAACAACAACAACTCTAGCAGTAACAACAACAACTCTAGCAGTAACAACAACAACTCTAGCAGTAACAACAACAACTCTAGCAGTAACAACAACAACTCTAGCAGTAACAACAACAACTCTAGCAGTACAACAACAACTCTAGCAGTAACAACAACAACTCTAGCAGTATCAACAACAACTCTAGCAGTAACAACAACAACTCTAGCAGTAACAACAACAACAACTCTAGCAGTATCAACAACAACTCTAGCAGTAACAACAACAACAACTCTAGCAGTAACAACAACAACTCTAGCAGTAACAACAACAACTCTAGCAGTAACAACAACAACAACTCTAGCAGTAACAACAACAACTCTAGCAGTAACAACAACAACTCTAGCAGTAACAACAACAACAACTCTAGCAGTAACAACAACAACTCTAGCAGTAACAACAACAACTCTAGCAGTAACAACAACAACAACTCTAGCAGTAACAACAACAACTCTAGCAGTAACAACAACAACAACTCTAGCAGTAACAACAACAACTCTAGCAGTAACAACAACAACTCTAGCAGTAACAACAACAACTCTAGCAGTAACAACAACAACTCTAGCAGTAACAACAACAACTCTAGCAGTAACAACAACAACTCTAGCAGTAACAACAACAACTCTAGCAGTAACAACAACAACTCTAGCAGTAACAACAACAACTCTAGCAGTAACAACAACAACTCTAGCAGTAACAACAACAACAACTCTAGCAGTAACAACAACAACTCTAGCAGTAACAACAACAACAACTCTAGCAGTATCAACAACAACTCTAGCAGTAACAACAACAACAACTCTAGCAGTAAACAACAACAACTCTAGCAGTAACAACAACAACTCTAGCAGTAACAACAACAACTCTAGCAGTAAACAACAACAACTCTAGCAGTAACAACAACAACTCTAGCAGTAACAACAACAACTCTAGCAGTAACAACAACAACAACTCTAGCAGTATCAACAACAACTCTAGCAGTAACAACAACAACTCTAGCAGTAACAACAACAACAACTCTAGCAGTAACAACAACAACTCTAGCAGTAACAACAACAACTCTAGCAGTAACAACAACAACTCTAGCAGTAACAACAACAACAACTCTAGCAGTAACAACAACAACTCTAGCAGTAACAACAACAACAACTCTAGCAGTAACAACAACAACTCTAGCAGTAACAACAACAACTCTAGCAGTAACAACAACAACAACTCTAGCAGTAACAACAACAACAACTCTAGCAGTAACAACAACAACTCTAGCAGTACCAACAACAACAACTCTAGCAGTAACAACAACAACTCTAGCAGTACAACAACAACTCTAGCAGTAACAACAACAACTCTAGCAGTAACAACAACAACAACTCTAGCAGTAACAACAACAACTCTAGCAGTAACAACAACAACTCTAGCAGTAACAACAACAACAACTCTAGCAGTAACAACAACAACAACTCTAGCAGTAACAACAACAACAACTCTAGCAGTAACAACAACAACTCTAGCAGTAACAACAACAACAACTCTAGCAGTAACAACAACAACTCTAGCAGTAACAACAACAACAACTCTAGCAGTAACAACAACAACTCTAGCAGTAACAACACAACAACTCTAGCAGTAACAACAACAACTCTAGCAGTAACAACAACAACAACTCTAGCAGTAACAACAACAACTCTAGCAGTAACAACAACAACTCTAGCAGTAACAACAACAACAACTCTAGCAGTAACAACAACAACTCTAGCAGTAACAACAACAACTCTAGCAGTAACAACAACAACTCTAGCAGTAACAACAACAACTCTAGCAGTAACAACAACAACAACTCTAGCAGTAACAACAACAACTCTAGCAGTAACAACAACAACTCTAGCAGTAACAACAACAACAACTCTAGCAGTAACAACAACAACTCTAGCAGTAACAACAACAACTCTAGCAGTAACAACAACTCTAGCAGTAACAACAACAACTCTAGCAGTAACAACAACAACAACTCTAGCAGTAACAACAACAACAACTCTAGCAGTAACAACAACAACTCTAGCAGTAACAACAACAACAACTCTAGCAGTAACAACAACAACTCTAGCAGTAATAACAACAACTCTAGCAGTAACAACAACAACTCTAGCAGTAACAACAACAACAACTCTAGCAGTAACAACAACAACTCTAGCAGTAACAACAACAACTCTAGCAGTAACAACAACAACAACTCTAGCAGTAACAACAACAACTCTAGCAGTAACAACAACAACTCTAGCAGTAACAACAACAACTCTAGCAGTAACAACAACAACTCTAGCAGTAACAACAACAACAACTCTAGCAGTACAACAACAACAACTCTAGCAGTAACAACAACAACAACTCTAGCAGTATCAACAACAACTCTAGCAGTAACAACAACAACTCTAGCAGTATCAACAACAACAACTCTAGCAGTAACAACAACAACAACTCTAGCAGTAACAACAACAACTCTAGCAGTAACAACAACAACTCTAGCAGTAACAACAACAACTCTAGCAGTAACAACAACAACTCTAGCAGTAACAACAACAACTCTAGCAGTAACAACAACAACTCTAGCAGTAACAACAACAACAACTCTAGCAGTAACAACAACAACTCTAGCAGTAACAGCAACAACAACTCTAGCAGTAACAACAACAACAACTCTAGCAGTAACAACAACAACAACTCTAGCAGTAACAACAACAACAACTCTAGCAGTAACAACAACAACTCTAGCAGTAACAACAACAACAACTCTAGCAGTAACAACAACAACAACTCTAGCAGTAACAACAACAACTCTAGCAGTAACAACAACAACAACTCTAGCAGTAACAACAACAACAACTCTAGCAGTAACAACAACAACTCTAGCAGTAACAACAACAACAACTCTAGCAGTAACAACAACACAACTCTAGCAGTAACAACAACAACTCTAGCAGTAACAACAACAACTCTAGCAGTAACAACAACAACTCTAGCAGTAACAACAACAACTCTAGCAGTAACAACAACAACTCTAGCAGTAACAACAACAACTCTAGCAGTAGCAACAACAACTCTAGCAGTAACAACAACAACTCTAGCAGTAATAACAACAACTCTAGCAGTAACAACAACAACTCTAGCAGTAACAACAACAACTCTAGCAGTATCAACAACAACTCTAGCAGTAACAACAACAACAACTCTAGCAGTAACAACAACAACTCTAGCAGTAACAACAACAACAACTCTAGCAGTAACAACAACAACAACTCTAGCAGTAACAACAACAACTCTAGCAGTAACAACAACAACAACTCTAGCAGTAACAACAACAACTCTAGCAGTAACAACAACAACTCTAGCAGTAACAACAACAACTCTAGCAGTAACAACAACAACAACTCTAGCAGTAACAACAACAACTCTAGCAGTAACAACAACAACAACTCTAGCAGTAACAACAACAACAACTCTAGCAGTAACAACAACAACTCTAGCAGTAACAACAACAACAACTCTAGCAGTAACAACAACAACTCTAGCAGTAACAACAACAACTCTAGCAGTAACAACAACAACTCTAGCAGTAACAACAACAACTCTAGCAGTAACAACAACAACTCTAGCAGTAACAACAACAACTCTAGCAGTAACAACAACAACTCTAGCAGTAACAACAACAACTCTAGCAGTAATAACAACAACTCTAGCAGTAACAACAACAACTCTAGCAGTAACAACAACAACAACTCTAGCAGTATCAACAACAACTCTAGCAGTAACAACAACACAACTCTAGCAGTAACAACAACAACTCTAGCAGTAACAACAACAACTCTAGCAGTAACAACAACAACTCTAGCAGTAACAACAACAACTCTAGCAGTAACAACAACAACTCTAGCAGTAACAACAACAACTCTAGCAGTAACAACAACAACAACTCTAGCAGTAACAACAACAACTCTAGCAGTAACAACAACAACTCTAGCAGTAACAACAACAACAACTCTAGCAGTAACAACAACAACTCTAGCAGTAATAACAACAACTCTAGCAGTAACAACAACAACTCTAGCAGTAACAACAACAACAACTCTAGCAGTATCAACAACAACTCTAGCAGTAACAACAACAACAACTCTAGCAGTAACAACAACAACTCTAGCAGTAACAACAACAACTCTAGCAGTAACAACAACAACAACTCTAGCAGTAACAACAACAACTCTAGCAGTAACACAACAACTCTAGCAGTACAACAACAACAACTCTAGCAGTAACAACAACAACTCTAGCAGTATAACAACAACTCTAGCAGTAACAACAACAACTCTAGCAGTAACAACAACAACAAATCTAGCAGTAACAACAACAACTCTAGCAGTAATAACAACAACTCTAGCAGTAACAACAACAACAACTCTAGCAGTAACAACAACAACAACTCTAGCAGTAACAACAACAACAACTCTAGCAGTAACAACAACAACTCTAGCAGTAACAACAACAACAACTCTAGCAGTAACAACAACAACTCTAGCAGTAACAACAACAACAACTCTAGCAGTAACAACAACAACTCTAGCAGTAACAACAACAACAACTCTAGCAGTAACAACAACAACTCTAGCAGTCAACAACAACAACTCTAGCAGTAACAACAACAACTCTAGCAGTAACAACAACAACTCTAGCAGTAACAACAACAACAACTCTAGCAGTAACAACAACAACTCTAGCAGTAACAACAACAACTCTAGCAGTAACAACAACAACTCTAGCAGTAACAACAACAACTCTAGCAGTAACAACAACAACAACTCTAGCAGTAATAACAACAACTCTAGCAGTAACAACAACAACTCTAGCAGTAACAACAACAACAACTCTAGCAGTAACAACAACAACTCTAGCAGTAACAACAACAACTCTAGCAGTATTAACAACAACTCTAGCAGTAACAACAACAACTCTAGCAGTAACAACAACAACAACTCTAGCAGTAACAACAACAACTCTAGCAGTAACAACAACAACTCTAGCAGTAACAACAACAACAACTCTAGCAGTAACAACAACAACTCTAGCAGTAACAACAACAACTCTAGCAGTAACAACAACAACTCTAGCAGTAACAACAACAACTCTAGCAGTAACAACAACAACTCTAGCAGTAACAACAACAACTCTAGCAGTAACAACAACAACAACTCTAGCAGTAACAACAACAACTCTAGCAGTAACAACAACAACTCTAGCAGTAACAACAACAACTCTAGCAGTAACAACAACAACTCTAGCAGTAACAACAACAACAACTCTAGCAGTACAACAACAACTCTAGCAGTAACAACAACAACAACTCTAGCAGTATAACAACAACTCTAGCAGTACAACAACAACTCTAGCAGTATCAACAACAACTCTAGCAGTAACAACAACAACAACTCTAGCAGTAACAACAACAACTCTAGCAGTAACAACAACAACAACTCTAGCAGTAACAACAACAACTCTAGCAGTATCAACAACAACTCTAGCAGTAACAACAACAACTCTAGCAGTAACAACAACAACAACTCTAGCAGTAACAACAACAACTCTAGCAGTACACAACAACAACTCTAGCAGTAACAACAACAACTCTAGCAGTAACAACAACAACAACTCTAGCAGTAACAACAACAACAACTCTAGCAGTAACAACAACAACTCTAGCAGTAACAACAACAACAACTCTAGCAGTAACAACAACAACAACTCTAGCAGTAACAACAACAACTCTAGCAGTAACAACAACAACAACTCTAGCAGTAACAACAACAACAACTCTAGCAGTAACAACAACAACTCTAGCAGTAACAACAACAACAACTCTAGCAGTAACAACAACAACTCTAGCAGTAACAACAACAACTCTAGCAGTAACAACAACAACTCTAGCAGTAACAACAACAACTCTAGCAGTAACAACAACAACTCTAGCAGTAACAACAACAACTCTAGCAGTAACAACAACAACTCTAGCAGTAACAACAACAACTCTAGCAGTACAACAACAACTCTAGCAGTAACAACAACTCTAGCAGTAACAACAACAACTCTAGCAGTAACAACAACAACTCTAGCAGTAACAACAACAACAACTCTAGCAGTATCAACAACAACTCTAGCAGTAACAACAACAACAACTCTAGCAGTAACAACAACAACTCTAGCAGTAACAACAACAACTCTAGCAGTAACAACAACAACTCTAGCAGTAACAACAACAACTCTAGCAGTAACAACAACAACAACTCTAGCAGTAACAACAACAACAACTCTAGCAGTAACAACAACAACTCTAGCAGTAACAACAACAACAACTCTAGCAGTAACAACAACAACAACTCTAGCAGTAACAACAACAACTCTAGCAGTAACAACAACAACTCTAGCAGTAACAACAACAACAACTCTAGCAGTAACAACAACAACTCTAGCAGTAACAACAACAACAACTCTAGCAGTAACAACAACAACTCTAGCAGTAACAACAACAACTCTAGCAGTAACAACAACAACTCTAGCAGTAACAACAACAACTCTAGCAGTAACAACAACAACTCTAGCAGTAACAACAACAACTCTAGCAGTAACAACAACAACTCTAGCAGTAACAACAACAACTCTAGCAGTAATAACAACAACTCTAGCAGTAACAACAACAACTCTAGCAGTAACAACAACAACAACTCTAGCAGTATCAACAACAACTCTAGCAGTAACAACAACAACAACTCTAGCAGTAACAACAACAACAACTCTAGCAGTAACAACAACAACTCTAGCAGTAACAACAACAACTCTAGCAGTAACAACAACAACAACTCTAGCAGTAACAACAACAACTCTAGCAGTAAACAACAACTCTAGTAACAACAACAACAACTCTAGCAGTAACAACAACAACTCTAGCAGTAATAACAACAACTCTAGCAGTAACAACAACAACAACTCTAGCAGTAACAACAACAACTCTAGCAGTAACAACAACAACTCTAGCAGTAACAACAACAACTCTAGCAGTAACAACAACAACAACTCTAGCAGTATCAACAACAACTCTAGCAGTAACAACAACAACAACTCTAGCAGTAACAACAACAACTCTAGCAGTAACAACAACAACTCTAGCAGTAACAACAACAACAACTCTAGCAGTAACAACAACAACAACTCTAGCAGTAACAACAACAACTCTAGCAGTAACAACAACAACAACTCTAGCAGTAACAACAACAACTCTAGCAGTAACAACAACAACTCTAGCAGTAACAACAACAACTCTAGCAGTAACAACAACAACTCTAGCAGTAACAACAACAACAACTCTAGCAGTAACAACAACAACAACTCTAGCAGTAACAACAACAACTCTAGCAGTAACAACAACAACTCTAGCAGTAACAACAACAACAACTCTAGCAGTAACAACAACAACTCTAGCAGTAACAACAACAACAACTCTAGCAGTAACAACAACAACTCTAGCAGTAACAACAACAACTCTAGCAGTAACAACAACAACTCTAGCAGTAACAACAACAACAACTCTAGCAGTAACAACAACAACTCTAGCAGTAACAACAACAACTCTAGCAGTAACAACAACAACAACTCTAGCAGTAACAACAACAACAACTCTAGCAGTAACAACAACAACAACTCTAGCAGTAACAACAACAACTCTAGCAGTAACAACAACAACAACTCTAGCAGTAACAACAACAACATCTCTAGCAGTAACAACAACAACAACTCTAGCAGTAACAACAACAACTCTAGCAGTAACAACAACAACAACTCTAGCAGTAACAACAACAACTCTAGCAGTAACAACAACAACAACTCTAGCAGTAACAACAACAACTCTAGCAGTAACAACAACAACTCTAGCAGTAACAACAACAACAACTCTAGCAGTAACAACAACAACTCTAGCAGTAACAACAACAACTCTAGCAGTAACAACAACAACTCTAGCAGTAACAACAACAACTCTAGCAGTAACAACAACAACAACTCTAGCAGTAATAACAACAACTCTAGCAGTAACAACAACAACTCTAGCAGTAACAACAACAACAACTCTAGCAGTAACAACAACAACTCTAGCAGTAACAACAACAACTCTAGCAGTAACAACAACAACTCTAGCAGTAACAACAACAACTCTAGCAGTAACAACAACAACAACTCTAGCAGTAACAACAACAACAACTCTAGCAGTAACAACAACAACTCTAGCAGTAACAACAACAACAACTCTAGCAGTAACAACAACAACAACTCTAGCAGTAACAACAACAACTCTAGCAGTAACACACAACAACTCTAGCAGTAACACAACAACAACTCTAGCAGTAACAACAACAACTCTAGCAGTAACAACAACAACAACTCTAGCAGTAACAACAACAACTCTAGCAGTAACAACAACAACTCTAGCAGTAACAACAACAACAACTCTAGCAGTAACAACAACAACTCTAGCAGTAACAACAACAACTCTAGCAGTAACAACAACAACAACTCTAGCAGTAACAACAACTAGCAGTAACAACAACAACAACTCTAGCAGTAACAACAACAACTCTAGCAGTAACAACAACAACTCTAGCAGTAACAACAACAACAACTCTAGCAGTAACAACAACAACTCTAGCAGTAACAACAACAACTCTAGCAGTAACAACAACAACAACTCTAGCAGTAACAACAACAACTCTAGCAGTAACAACAACAACTCTAGCAGTAACAACAACAACAACTCTAGCAGTAACAACAACAACTCTAGCAGTAATAACAACAACTCTAGCAGTAACAACAACAACTCTAGCAGTAACAACAACAACAACTCTAGCAGTATCAACAACAACTCTAGCAGTAACAACAACAACAACTCTAGCAGTAACAACAACAACTCTAGCAGTAACAACAACAACTCTAGCAGTAACAACAAACAACTCTAGCAGTAACAACAACAACTCTAGCAGTAACAACAACAACTCTAGCAGTAACAACAACAACAACTCTAGCAGTAACAACAACAACTCTAGCAGTAACAACAACAACTCTAGCAGTAACAACAACAACAACTCTAGCAGTATCAACAACAACTCTAGCAGTAACAACAACAACTCTAGCAGTAACAACAACAACAACTCTAGCAGTAACAACAACAACTCTAGCAGTAACAACAACAACTCTAGCAGTAACAACAACAACAACTCTAGCAGTAACAACAACAACTCTAGCAGTAACAACAACAACAACTCTAGCAGTATCAACAACAACTCTAGCAGTAACATAACAACAACTCTAGCAGTAACAACAACAACTCTAGCAGTACAACACCAACAACTCTAGCAGTAACAACAACAACTCTAGCAGTATAACACAACTCTAGCAGTAACAACAACAACTCTAGCAGTAACAACACAACAACTCTAGCAGTAACAACAACAACTCTAGCAGTAAACAACAACAACTCTAGCAGTAACAACACAACACTCTAGCAGTATCAACAACAACTCTAGCAGTAACAACAACAACAACTCTAGCAGTAACAACAACAACTCTAGCAGTAACAACAACAACTCTAGCAGTAACAACAACAACAACTCTAGCAGTAACAACAAACAACTCTAGCAGTAATAACAACAACACTCTAGCAGTAACAACAACAACAACTCTAGCAGTAACAACAACAACTCTAGCAGTACAATAACAACAACTCTAGCAGTAACAACAACAACAACTCTAGCAGGAACAACAAACAACTCTAGCAGTAATAACAACAACTCTAGCAGTAACAACAACAACAACTCTAGCAGTAACAACAACAACAACTCTAGCAGTATCAACAACAACTCTAGCAGTAACAACAACAACAACTCTAGCAGTAACAACAACAACTCTAGCAGTAACAACAACAACTCTAGCAGTAACAACAACAACAACTCTAGCAGTAACAACAACAACTCTAGCAGTAACAACAACAACTCTAGCAGTAACAACAACAACAACTCTAGCAGTATCAACAACAACTCTAGCAGTAACAACAACAACTCTAGCAGTAACAACAACAACAATCTAGCAGTATCAACAACAACTCTAGCAGTAACAACAACAACAACTCTAGCAGTAACAACAACAACAACTCTAGCAGTAACAACAACAACTCTAGCAGTAACAACAACAACTCTAGCAGTAACAACAACAACAACTCTAGCAGTAACAACAACAACTCTAGCAGTAACAACAACAACAACTCTAGCAGTAACAACAACAACTCTAGCAGTAATAACAACAACTCTAGCAGTAACAACAACAACAACTCTAGCAGTAACAACAACAACATCTCTAGCAGTAACAACAACAACAACTCTAGCAGTAACAACAACAACTCTAGCAGTAACAACAACAACAACTCTAGCAGTAACAACAACAACTCTAGCAGTAACAACAACAACAACTCTAGCAGTAATAACAACAACTCTAGCAGTAACAACAACAACTCTAGCAGTAACAACAACAACAACTCTAGCAGTAACAACAACAACTCTAGCAGTAACAACAACAACTCTAGCAGTAACAACAACAACTCTAGCAGTAACAACAACAACTCTAGCAGTAACAACAACAACAACTCTAGCAGTAATAACAACAACTCTAGCAGTAACAACAACAACTCTAGCAGTAACAACAACAACAACTCTAGCAGTAACAACAACAACTCTAGCAGTAACAACAACAACTCTAGCAGTATTAACAACAACTCTAGCAGTAACAACAACAACTCTAGCAGTAACAACAACAACAACTCTAGCAGTAATAACAACAACTCTAGCAATAACAACAACAACTCTAGCAGTAACAACAACAACAACTCTAGCAGTAACAACAACAACTCTAGCAGTAATAACAACAACTCTAGCAGTAACAACAACAGCTCTAGCAGTAACAACAACAACAACTCTAGCAGTAATAACAACAACTCTAGCAGTAACAACAACATCTCTAGCAGTAACAACAACAACAACTCTAGCAGTAACAACAACAACTCTAGCAGTAACAACAACAACTCTAGCAGTAATAACAACAACTCTAGCAGTAACAACAACAACTCTAGCAGTAACAACAACAACAACTCTAGCAGTAACAACAACAACTCTAGCAGTAACAACAACAACTCTAGCAGTAACAACAACAACTCTAGCAGTAACAACAACAACAACTCTAGCAGTAATAACAACAACTCTAGCAGTAACAACAACAACTCTAGCAGTAACAACAACAACTCTAGCAGTAACAACAACAACAACTCTAGCAGTAACAACAACAACTCTAGCAGTAACAACAACAACTCTAGCAGTAACAACAACAACAACTCTAGCAGTAATAACAACAACTCTAGCAGTAACAACAACAACAACTCTAGCAATAACAACAACAACAACTCTAGCAGTAACAACAACAACTCTAGCAGTAATAACAACAACTCTAGCAGTAACAACAACAACAACTTTAGCAGTAATAACAACAACTCTAGTAGTAACAACAACAACAACTCTAGCAGTAACAACAACAACTCTAGCAGTAACAACAACAACTCTATTTACGTCTTTACGTCTTATCAACAACTTTATTTACGTCTCATCTATAATTGACTTGAATTTATAACAGGAGGGAACATCCTCCGGACCGCATTTAACATGTATGATGCACTGACGCAAAAAATAAAATATGTTAAGTTAAATATATCTTTTTCAAGCGACTGTTTAAAACACCTTCAAAGTTTCCGCCCATCACGGAGGTAATGAAAGCCATGCATGGCCATCCTATCCAGGACGCCTCACAACTCGTATAAAACAAGAGAACTACAATTCCCCATTTCCTTTCAGGGCGCTGGAACACACATTACACAGAACAAGATAATCAGCCGCAACATAAGGTATTTCCACTACATTTTATGAACAACATAAGTGTTGAACATTAAGAACACTGAATATTCTCCAAGTGTATGTAGTCTCATTGGGGTCACGAGCAGTTAGTCCAGTTCCTTGAAGATCTTAGTGGCTATCTTGCTGCTCAACTCTGGTGAAGATTCCTCCAGAAGCATCAATGATGACACATTCACAGACTAACACATTCACAAACACTCACCAACTAACATTCCCAAACCTCAGAGTTTAACAGACCCACAGACTAACAAAGTGTTTGATTACAAAGCTTACATAACAATTACAAACATCAGGAGCCACAAGGAGAACTTTAAACTCGTAGCTTTGGTTACATAAGGTTACTGTAGCCTGTGAACTTTGTGTCTTTTATGGAATATTGTCATGACTAGATGGGAGTGACAGAGATTCAGTCCCCCTCTCACTCTCTTCCCGTTCTCTCTCACTTTTCACTCTTTCTCACTTCTCTTCCCCCATCCCAAGTCTCTTCCTCACTCCCACCCTCGTCATTTCGCTCTCTCTCTCTCTCTCTCTCTCTCTCTCTCTCTCTCTCTCTCTCTCTCTCTCTCTCTCTCTCTCTCTCTCTCTCTCTGTCCTCTCTCTCTCTGTCTCTCTCTCTCTCTCTCTCTCTCTCTCTCTCTCTCTCTCTCTCTCTCTCTCTCTCTCTCTCTCTCTCTCTCTCTCTCTCTCTCTCTCTCTCTCTCTCTCAAGCTCAGAAAACTTTAACAGACAAAATATTTCAAAGCACTAACAGAAAAATATGGCAAAGAACTAACAAAAGAGCAAAAAATTCCCTTCGGGAGAAAACTCCTCAGTAACATCATTGATATATTGTGGGACAACTGTTTCACATAATAAATATATTGTGTGTAAGTACAGGCTGCCATTACTTTTTCTCTTGACATATTTATTGTTTCTCACATCATATTTTCCACATTAACAAAGATACACTGTGGGGACTGATCCCAGCAGCTCCCAGCACACACTGTGGGGACTGATCCCAGCAGCTCCCAGCACACACTGTGGGGACTGATCCCAGCAGCTCCCAGCACACACTGTGGGGACTGATCCCAGCAGCTCCCAGCACACACTGTGGGGACTGATCCCAGCAGCTCCCAGCACACACTGTGGAGACTGATCCCAGCAGCTCCCAGCACACACTGTGGAGACTGATCCCAGCAGCTCCCAGCACACACTGTGGAGACTGATCCCAGCAGCTCCCAGCACACACTGTGGAGACTGATCCCAGCACACACTGTGGAGACTGATCCCAGCACACACTGTGGAGACTGATCCCAGCACACACTGTGGAGACTGATCCCAGCACACACTGTGGGGACTAATCCCAGCAGTTCCCAGCACACACTGTGGGGACTGATCCCAGCAGTTCCCAGCACACACTGTGGGGACTGATCCCAGCAGCTCCCAGCACACACTGTGGGGACTGATCCCAGCAGCTCCCAGCACAAACTGTGGAGACTGAACCCAGCACAAACTGTGGGGACTGATCCCAGCACACACTGTGGTGACTGATCCCAGCACTTCCCAGCACACACTGTGGTGACTGATCTCAGCACTTCCCAGCACACACTGTGGTGACTGATCCCAGCACTTCCCAGCACACACTGTGGTGACTGATCCCAGCACTTCCCAGCACACACTGTGGTGACTGATCCCAGCACTTCCCAGCACACACTGTGGTGACTGATCCCAGCAGTTCCCAGCACACACTGTGGAGACTGATCCCAGCACACACTGTGGAGACTGATCCCAGCACACACTGTGGAGACTGATCCCAGCACACACTGTGGAGACTGATCCCAGCACACACTATGGAGACTAATCCCAGCACACACTGTGGAGACTGATCCCAGCAGCTCCCAGCACACACTGTGGAGACTGATCCCAGCAGCTCCCAGCACACACTGTGGAGACTTATCCCAGCAGTTCCCAGCACACACTGTGGAGACTGATCCCAGCAGCTCCCAGCACACACTGTGGAGACTGATCCCAGCAGCTCCCAGCACACACTGTGGAGACTGATCCCAGCAGCTCCCAGCACACACTGTGGGGACTGATCCCAGCAGCTCCCAGCACACACTGTGGGGACTGATCCCAGCAGCTCCCAGCACACACTGTGGGGACTGATCCCAGCAGCTCCCAGCACACACTGTGGAGACTGATCCCAGCACACACTGTGGAGACTGATCCCAGCACACACTGTGGGGACTGATCCCAGCAGTTCCCAGCACACACTGTGGGGACTGATCCCAGCAGCTCCCAGCACACACTGTGGGGACTGATCCCAGCAGCTCCCAGCACAAACTGTGGAGACTGAACCCAGCACAAACTGTGGGGACTGATCCCAGCACACACTGTGGTGACTGATCCCAGCACACACTGTGGTGACTGATCTCAGCACTTCCCAGCACACACTGTGGTGACTGATCCCAGCACACACTGTGGTGACTGATCCCAGCACTTCCCAGCACACACTGTGGTGACTGATCCCAGCACTTCCCAGCACACACTGTGGTGACTGATCCCAGCACACACTGTGGAGACTGATCCCAGCAGTTCCCAGCACACACTGTGGAGACTGATCCCAACACACACTGTGGAGACTGATCCCAGCACACACTGTGGAGACTGATCCCAGCACACACTATGGAGACTAATCCCAGCACACACTGTGGAGACTGATCCCAGCAGTTCCCAGCACACACTGTGGAGACTGATCCCAGCAGTTCCCAGCACACACTGTGGAGACTGATCCCAGCAGTTCCCAGCACACACTGTGGAGACTGATCCCAGCAGTTCCCAGCACACACTGTGGAGACTGATCCCAGCAGTTCCCAGCACACACTATGGAGACTGATCCCAGCACACACTGTGGAGACTGATCCCAGCAGCTCCCAGCACACACTGTGGAGACTGATCCCAGCAGTTCCCAGCACACACTGTGGAGACTGATCCCAGCACACACTGTGGAGACTTGTAATGATCTGGGGCTCAGATCATTAGTTCTCCCTTCTCCCCTCCTTTCCCTCTCTTCCCCTCCTTTCCTTCTCCTTCTCCCCTCCTTTCCTTCTCCCTCTCCCCTCCTTCCTTCTCCCGTCCCCTTGGCCGTCATTCGTCTCCTCCTCTTTCCCCCCCCCCTGTCGCCCATTTGTCAGGGTCAAGAGGCTGACCTGAGGGTGGTCTTGGATACCTTGGCTTCCCCCTCTCATCCCCTCTCTTCCCCTCTCACCGGTCCCTTCCCCATACCAGGCAGAGTCAAATGTCCCTACCCTTTATCTTAGAGGAGACAGGCGTGAACATAATTTATCAGTTTTGTAAACATTGCTCGCAGGTGCACTGGGGCTCCATAGAGGCGCCTTGTCTCCCTTCTCATAGCTGGGGAGAGCTGACTCAATCTTCAGGAATTCATGTAGCTTTCTACGGCAGATCAGTGAAGGTGATTGGCCTGAGATAAGGGCCAAGTCCTTATTGGCCCTAGAGAGCCAGACCTCAGGCCTACGTGTTAAATGGTTGGCCATGGCCAAAATAATGGGTGGAGCCCTGGGGCTGTATTAGATGGTGGGAGGAGTAATCCTTCCCAGCAATAAGTTGGTAAAACAAAATTTCATCAGTGTGTCTTGGGAGTGTATTAGGAACAGGGCCGCAAGCCCGTATCCTCGGGAGTGAGGGCAGCCATCAACATCGTGGCCGTAGTGCGGGTATTTCAACCCGTTCTCACACAAGACAGCACATATATGACTTAATGCTTAAAGTCAATATGTTGAATATGAATTAGTAAATATGTGATATATTCCCAGTTACTTTTTTTACCAAGGCCCAAACTCTTCCTCACGTACCAATTTACGTGTCACAGTACCCGTCCGTCAACATAGATAGCAGAATATTCGTGATTGGTTCAATTATAAGGAAAATTGTAGTTTTCAGGTCCCACATGGGTTGTGAAATTTACCTACTGTTGTCCATGCTCTTATAATATTACAGATCAGCTATATCCTATTGAAGGCTCGTAGTTTTGTTTTGAGAAATATTAGTTGTTCTTAGTAAATTATAATAAGCACTATAAATTATTACATAGAATAACAGTGCTTCACCAATCAATATTATATACCACAGTTTGGCTTTAAAAATCTTAAAGAATGTTTTGTAGGAACGCTAACAGAAAACGATGTTACATTTGAATGTCTATGGGGTAAACTACTGCAAACAGGACGGTATTGTGTCTACTATACCAACTATAGCTAGGATGGGTATATTGTCACCTACCGCCTGTTAGGTGGGAAAGGGGTCCAATACCACCCACAGGATGGGTATGAGGGTCACATCCACCCACAGGATGAGTATGGGGATCACATCCACCCACAGGAAGGGTATGGGGTCCAATACCACCCACAGGATGAGTATGGCGTCCACTACAACCCACAGGATGGGTATGGGGCTCCAACCACCCATAGAATGGGTATGGGGCTCCAACCACAAATAAAATGGGTATAGGGTCCAATAACACCCACTGGATGTTTAAGGCGTCCATTGCCGCGCGTCGAGCTCGAAAACCGCAGCATTCATCTCAGAACCATGCCTATTTCACACAGATTCCTTAATAAACGTAAGAGTTTTATATGTCACAAGAAAGATAGAAATATAAGCTTCATTCTAAATACCTTACCATGGGCATATTTAAATTTAAAGCGAAGATACGTGTACTTTTATAATAGCCGAGCTTTAACCCCGGACAGATTGATCGACCGAGCAACTCTCTCTCAGAACAATGTTTATTTCACGTGAATTCGTTAATAAACATATATGTTTTATATGTCTCAAGAAAGGCAGACATATAAGCTTCACTTTAAACACTTTACCATAGACATATTTAAAGTTCTAATGAAGATACAGGTATTTTAAAAATTACGGAGCTCCCACCCCGTACAGACTGAATGACAGAGCAACTCTCTCTCAGATCAATGTTTATTTCACGTAAATTCGTTAATAAACACAAATGTTTTATATGTCTTAAGCAAGATAGAAATAAGAGCTTCATTTTCAATACATTACAATAGACATATTTATAGCTCAAGTGAAGATACATATGTTTTTATAGTAGCGCTCAGTAGCTTGTCGGGCATGGAGTGCAGACGCCTACGCACTTGCCGATATATTGTATAATTATCAAAGATACGCTAATAAAGCCTAAAATCTTATATGCCTCCAGAAAGACCGAGATATGAACATTATTATGATTTCACCAAATGAAATATATCATGTTCGAGAACAAAGATATATCAATTTTAAATTAAGTTTCGACTCTTGCTCGGGCGAGAGAGAGGGAGCGACTCTCGCCCCATCTATTGGAGATTCTGTCCACTAAAGACCCAAAGCTACTCAAACCCTCCTAGCATTATTTGAGTAATGAAGTAATATGGTATATTTACTATAATGTGGGTGCTGAATGCAGAACATGAGAAAACATATATTTACTCCAAACTAATATAATTTCATTATGAAATAAGTAAATAAGTAGCATCAAAGGAAGTCGACGGTCCAAGCGTCAATGTTGTGGAACGACTTATCCAAGATATATCGTTGTTTGGAAAGTGTTTGTTGGCATATCCAGTTGTCGCACTTCTCTGCACAAATTATCACAAATTTAAATTATAATGTTAACAAGTAGAATACGTATTTTTAATAAAATCTAACATAGCTAGCCAGAAAACATTTAACATTTATTAAAAAAATATATGTTTGGAAGTTAAATCGACTTCATAGGACAATAGTGTTGTTATATATACTCGTTATTCGTTGACATGCGTTCGCTACTTAAACTACCATGTACTGTACTTATGTGAAATCTCCCATGTCTCTTCGCTCATCTCACCGAACCCTACAGGCTCTGTGATATATTGCTTAATTAATTGAGATTCACAAATAAAGCTTATAATTGTATATGTTATCAAAAAGGCAGAGCTTATTTTAGTTCATTTATTATGCACCCCATACCCATCCTATGGGCGATAGTGGAGTGTTACAGAGGCGCATAATGGGCTCAGGGACTGAGCCCCACAATTCATATAGCCAAGGAAGTTATAATCTTGATAAGCTAGTTACAAAAGTCAATGCACATTGTCACATCAACAATGGGCTCGAGACCGACCACAAGTACAGTTTATAATTTAAGCAACTGACATATATGGAGGGCTAGTGTCACAATTGATTTGTTTATCCTACACATAACCCCCTCTCCCCCATCCAATGGGCAGCGGTGGATAGGTTACAATCAAGTCGTTTTTTGCGTTTATTCAGAGATTAGATCTTATTGGGTGAGGAAAGATATTCATATTTTAAAGAAGGCTTCTTGGCTGATGCTCTCCATTGATGGAAAATATACAACCTTTTGAAAATCAATGTTAGTTTGATCTAGATATTGTAATTAACGAAAGTATTTATGTCATCTGAAAGGTAGAAATATAGGCTACATCTAAAATCCTTTGTCATAAATATAACTGAAGTGAAAACGAAGATATATGCGTTTTGATAGTTACTTGATGGCTTGCTCTGAGAGTGTGAAGCCCTGCACACCAGCCAATAAATTGTATAATTAGTTTCCATATATTTCAATTAATCTTAAAAATCTATATGTCAGAAGAAAGGAAGATGTAGCCGTTAATGTGACAACATTTAAAAATATATATATCTTAAGTTAAATAAATAATATCACCTTATCGCCGATGTCCGGACACATAAAAATTACCTTGGTATCAGTATCCAGCCAGGCGGGGATCACAGGCTGCACAATACTGATAAATTATGTAATGCACTACTTGTGGTCCATCTCGAACCCATTTATGATGTGACGACTTATAGTGAATTTTGTAACTAGCTCATCAAGATTGTATCTTGCTTAGCTAAATGATTTGTGGGGTTCGGTCCATTCATTTTCTTTCTTTATTATGCACCCCATAATACACATCCCGTGGGCGGTGGTGTAAAGGATTACAGAGGCACATAATCGGTTCAGGAACTGAACCCTCTAGTTCGTTTAGCTAAGCAAATAACAATCTTTTGACGCTAGTTACAAAATTATTAATGTACACATACTTATGCATACATGTACATATTCATACGTATACATATATACATACACATACATATTTAATCACCACCACAAATACACACATCAGTAATCTTTTGTGTCACAAGTGATTCAACAAGAGGCTCACAACAGTCACTATACAAGGCACTTTACATTTATGAGGAGTCGCACAGTTACTAGTCTTGCTGCACACCCACCCAACTGGGCGGCAGCTTTACAGTCATGTGCTCCACACCCACCCAACTGGGCGGCAGCTTTACAGTCATGTGTTCCACACCCACCCAACTGGGCGGCAGCTTTACAGTCATGTGCTCCACACCCACCCAACTGGGCGGCAGCTTTACAGTCATGTGCTCCACACCCACCCAACTGGGCGGCAGCTTTACAGTCATGTACTCCACACCCACCCAACTGGGCGGCAGCTTTACAGTCATGTGCTCCACACCCACCCAACTGGGCGGCAGCTTTACAGTCATGTGTATGCATTACCTACAGTAAGCAAATTTTGGATACTTCGCTAAGATTTCGGGCAGCACATCATTATGAATGAAGTACTTACACATTTCATGGACACTATTGATGTTGTTATCTTTAAATTCCGCTATTTTTCACATTCCATTATATAATGACTCAAAGTATGCGAATAGTTCTGCTGACAGAGTTTACATTTAGGCAAATCTAGATCATCAGATGTTACAAACTTCCAGAGGTACTTGTAGCTGAGCCTAAACCTAGCAGTGGTAACATCTAGAAGTCTGCTAGCATTATTGGATGACCCATAGACGAGCGATTCATCAAAGTTTATACAATATTGTGAAATTGAGAGTCAGTGTAGTAACATAAATTGGTAAATAATAAATATTGTAAGTTAAGAATCTGATGCGTGTGTGTGTGTTGGGGGGGGGGGGGGCGGGGGTTATACCCTTGGTAAGCGAGAGTGGAAAGTAACCTTAGACGTACTGCGGTCAATGTGGGGGGGGGGAGGGGGAGGGAGGGTGGGAGAGTCAAATCCACCCTCCAACATCTGGACATAGTACCACCAGCCTCCACAACACTCCATCAGCCTCCAGCTGCTGCTTGTAGATGCCTCATCTAACCTCACTTATGTCACACATTAACCTACAGTTCCTGTGATATTTAAACTCCTCATCACAGTGGCGTCTCACCAATATAAACTGTATTGGATTTTGTCCCGAAATAGCTATATGCTGACTGGACGTGCATGTATGTATGTATGTATGTATGTATGTATGTATGTATGTATGTATGTATGTATGTATGTATGCATGTATGTATGTATGTATGTATGTATGTATGCATGTATGAATGGATAGATGTATGTATGTACGCATGCATGCATGTATGTATGTATGCATGTATGTATGTATGTATGTATGTATGTATGTATGTATGTATGTATGTATGTATGTATGTATGTATGTATGTATGTATGCATGTATGTATGTATGTATGGATAGATGGATGGATGTATGTATGTACGCATGCATGCATGTATGTATGTATGTATGTATGTATCTATGTATGCATGTATGTATAGATGGATGGATGTATGTACGCATGCATGCATGTATGTATGTATTTATATACGCATGTATATACGCATGTATTTATATATGCATGTATGTATGTATGTATGTATGGATGTACGCATGCATGTATGTATGGATGTACGCATGCATGTATGTATGGATGTATGTATGTATGTATGTACGCATGTATGTATGTATGTATTTATATATGCATGTATATACGCATGTATGTATGTATGTATTTATATACGCATGTATTTATATACGCATGTATGTATGTATGTATGCATGCATGTATGCATGTATGTATGTATGTACGCATGCATGTATGTATGTATGTATGTACGCATGTATGTACGCATGTATGTATGTATGTATGTATGTATGTACGTACGTATGTATGTATGTATGTATGTATGTATGTATGTATGTATGTATGTATGTATGTATGTATGTATGTATGTATGTATGCATGCATGTATGCATGTGTGTATGTATGTATGTATGTATGTATGTATGTATGTATGTATGTATGTATGTATGTACGCATGCATGTATGTATGGATGTATGTATGGATGTACGCATGTATGTACACATGTATGTACGCATGTATGTACGCATGTATGTGCGCATGTATGTACGCATGTATGTACGCATGTATGTGCGCATGTATGTACGCATGTATGTATGTATATATGTATGTATGTACGCACGCATGTATGTATGTATGTATGTATGTATGTATGTATGTATGTATGTATGTATGTATGTATGTATGTACGCATGTATGTACGCATGTATGTATGTATGTATGTATGCATGTGTGTATGTATGTATGTATGTATGTATGTATGTATGCATGTGTGTATGTATGTATTCCCAATCACGTTAAAGACTCCCCCTCTATCATCCAGTTAAAGAGAAAAACAACTATACTAAATAATCAACTCCTTGTAACTTTAATTATGCTGACCTTCCTGTCTGTATTCAGACTGAGCCTACCATCATTAAAGGTGATTATAACGCTAGCCATAGGAATATTGGTAATTCGCAGTTCAGTAATCGTAACGGCAACCAACTGGTGTCACTATTAGGTAGTCACGATGATGCACAGATTGTGGGTGACCTTGAACCAATGCATATCTACGGAGGTATTCTTGATCTATGTCTCGGTGTCAACGTCTCCCACACCATGTGCGCCTCGTCAATAGTGCCAGATATGGCGTCTGATCATCTGGCCATATTAGCCACTGTAAGCATTGGCAGCTCTATCCTCCCTGGTGGAGTGTTCAAGCGGAAGAGGCTGGCTGTGCCCATCGATCAACGAGACAATCTTGTTGCTCATGTGTCAGATTGGTGCAGTTCATCTGAGCCTTCATCAGTTGAAGATTTTAACAATGAGCTCACAGGTACTATCGAGCAGTTTATAGAATCACTTGATTCATCGTCCAGGCCACGTAACCCAAATTACACTGGTCATAGCACTTATGCTTATTATAATGATTCTAAATTGCATGCACTAAAACGCACTGCCAGAATAATTGGACTAGCTTGTAGAAGGACCCGCACTGCTGAAATGCTTCGGCTCTTTCAAGCGGCTCTGGCTAAGGCCAGGGAACGTATGGTGGAGCTGAGGCAGACAGACTGGGAAACTTTTGTCCGTGGTCTCAATTCTCACACGCCACTAAGTCGGGCATGGAAGGATATCAACAAGATCAAAGGGAAAAATGCTGCAGAGATCTCGTACCCTAATCCTCTGCACAGAGCAAATGATCCTGTTGATGCTTGGGCCACGACTTCCAGCTTTGACAGTCTTCCTCTACCCTCACAGAATGAATTAAATGATAGATATACTGATAGGGCAAGACTCCTTGACTTCATGCTTCATCAAGAGGATGACTGTGACATGGTTTTTACTGAATACAAACTAGATTCTGCTCTACATAAAGGCAAAGCTACATCACCCGGGGAGGATGGAGTTACTTACGGCATACTGCTTATGCTTCTGCTAGTTCCAAGGAATACCTTTCTTCAATTGTATAATATGAGCTATGTAACTGGGGAGCTTCCTAAGTCATGGACCAACAGTGTTATTATTCCCATTCCTAAACCTCACCAGCCGAGTGCTTTATGCCCAGTCTCCCTCACTAGTTGTCTCTATAAGTGTCTTGAGAAGATGGTTCTCAACCGTCTCCTTTACAAAATTAATAATATGTTGTCTCCCCAGATATATGGCTTTATGCATGGAAAGAGTGTACATCACTGTATTACCACATTCCTCACCCTGCATACTGATAGGTCATATACCACTTTCCTAGATCATAAGTCAGCCTTTGACATTGCTAACCCACACGTCATTATGAGAGAACTTGCTAAAATGAATGTTGGAATGTTAATGTTAAAAATTGTTCAAACTGAAATAAATATATAACACTGTACGGTACAGTTGTGTTTAATTATGTTTTGCGATTCCTATGGAAAAGGTATTTGTGCACCAAGTACTACTAGGTCATTATGAGATATGCTGAATGTTGTCAATATACCATCTGAATACGCTTCATTTTGCGTTAATCATTGGACGTCCTAATGATTAAGGTCCCCAAAAGGACTTAATCAGACCTCAGTGGATAATTTTACTCTCCCTCTCTCCCCCTCTCTCTCTCTCTCTCTCTCTCTCTCTCTCTCTCTCTCTCTCTCTCTCTCTCTCTCTCTCTGTCTCTCTCTGTCTCTCTCTGTCTCTCTCTCTCTCTCTCTCTCTCTCTCTCTCTGTCTCTGTCTCTCTCTCTCTCTCTCTGTCTCTGTCTCTGTCTCTGTCTCTGTCTCTCTCTCTCTCTCTCTCTCTCTCTCTCTCTCTCTCTCTCTCTCTCTCTCTCTCTCTCTCTCTCTCTCTCTCTCTCTCTCTCTCTTTCTCTCAGAGCATCCCCTTATGTGTTGTATGTGGGTGCTGAAGTTCAGTCTCTTGTCTATGTATAGGTGAAGGAACTTTCCATAATTGTTATTGCTAATGTTTACTTGTAATACTGGGTATACATCCGGTGTTCTTACCCTCGACCGCAGCGAGGGTAAGCCGTGGCCGTATGGTCTGAAACCCACAAATATTTACAATGGGGGGTGGGGGGGGGATAACATTTCCTCTTCAAGCACGCGCACACAAATGAACTATGTTACTTAACTGGAAGCACTCGTACAACATAATTTACACGATTTCTCAGGATAATTATACTTCTTACCAGCATATATACAGTATAGTACCTAGGAGGTTCTCTTCAATGATATCTAAGATAATTAAAAGAACCCAAGCAAACCACTGTGGAAATGTGCAGGACAAACATATCAATTGTGACACTAGCTCTCCACTTATGGCATTTGCTTAATTTAGAAACTGTACTTGTGGTCGATCTCGAACCCACGTTGTTGATGTGACGATGTGTTATGAATTTTGTGGCTAGCTCCTCAAGATTGTAACTTGCATAGATAAATAAATTGTGTGTTCAGTCCCTGAACCCATTATGTGATAAATTAACTAAACTAAAAACTATAGTCTGGCGACGAAGCCTGAACTGCATAATGTAAATAGGGATTAACCAGAAAAAGATATAGGTGAAGAATAACATCAGGTAACTGCGTTAATTACAACATTAGATCAAACTAACATTGATTTTCAAAAGGTTGTAGATTTTCCATCAATGGAGAGCATCAGCCAAGAAGCCTTCTTTAAAATATGAATATCTTTCCTCACCCAATAAGATCTAATCTCTGAATAAAACGCAAAAAACGACTTGATTGTAACCTATCCACCGCTGCCCATTGGATGGGGGAGAGGGGGTTATGTGTAGGATAAACAAATCAATTGTGACACTAGCCCTCCATATATGTCAGTTGCTTAAATTATAAACTGTACTTGTGGTCGGTCTCGAGCCCATTGTTGATTTGACAATGTGCATTGACTTTTGTAACTAGCTTATCAAGATTATAACTTCCTTGGCTATATGAATTGTGGGGCTCAGTCCCTGAGCCCATTATGCGCCTCTGTAACACTCCACTATCGCCCATAGGATGGGTATGGGGTGCATAATAAATGAACTAAAATAAGCTCTGCCTTTTTGATAACATATACAATTATAAGCTTTATTTGTGAATCTCAATTAATTAAGCAATATATCACAGAGCCTGTAGGGTTCGGTGAGATGAGCGAAGAGACATGGGAGATTTCACATAAGTACAGTACATGGTAGTTTAAGTAGCGAACGCATGTCAACGAATAACGAGTATATATAACAACACTATTGTCCTATGAAGTCGATTTAACTTCCAAACATATATTTTTTTAATAAATGTTAAATGTTTTCTGGCTAGCTATGTTAGATTTTATTAAAAATACGTATTCTACTTGTTAACATTATAATTTAAATTTGTGATAATTTGTGCAGAGAAGTGCGACAACTGGATATGCCAACAAACACTTTCCAAACAACGATATATCTTGGATAAGTCGTTCCACAACATTGACGCTTGGACCGTCGACTTCCTTTGATGCTACTTATTTACTTATTTCATAATGAAATTATATTAGTTTGGAGTAAATATATGTTTTCTCATGTTCTGCATTCAGCACCCACATTATAGTAAATATACCATATTACTTCATTACTCAAATAATGCTAGGAGGGTTTGAGTAGCTTTGGGTCTTTAGTGGACAGAATCTCCAATAGATGGGGCGAGAGTCGCTCCCTCTCTCTCGCCCGAGCAAGAGTCGAAACTTAATTTAAAATTGATATATCTTTGTTCTCGAACATGATATATTTCATTTGGTGAAATCATAATAATGTTCATATCTCGGTCTTTCTGGAGGCATATAAGATTTTAGGCTTTATTAGCGTATCTTTGATAATTATACAATATATCGGCAAGTGCGTAGGCGTCTGCACTCCATGCCCGACAAGCTACTGAGCGCTACTATAAAAACATATGTATCTTCACTTGAGCTATAAATATGTCTATTGTAATGTATTGAAAATGAAGCTCTTATTTCTATCTTGCTTAAGACATATAAAACATTTGTGTTTATTAACGAATTTACGTGAAATAAACATTGATCTGAGAGAGAGTTGCTCTGTCATTCAGTCTGTACGGGGTGGGAGCTCCGTAATTTTTAAAATACCTGTATCTTCATTAGAACTTTAAATATGTCTATGGTAAAGTGTTTAAAGTGAAGCTTATATGTCTGCCTTTCTTGAGACATATAAAACATATATGTTTATTAACGAATTCACGTGAAATAAACATTGTTCTGAGAGAGAGTTGCTCGGTCGATCAATCTGTCCGGGGTTAAAGCTCGGCTATTATAAAAGTACACGTATCTTCGCTTTAAATTTAAATATGCCCATGGTAAGGTATTTAGAATGAAGCTTATATTTCTATCTTTCTTGTGACATATAAAACTCTTACGTTTATTAAGGAATCTGTGTGAAATAGGCATGGTTCTGAGATGAATGCTGCGGTTTTCGAGCTCGACGCGCGGCAATGGACGCCTTAAACATCCAGTGGGTGTTATTGGACCCTATACCCATTTTATTTGTGGTTGGAGCCCCATACCCATTCTATGGGTGGTTGGAGCCCCATACCCATCCTGTGGGTTGTAGTGGACGCCATACTCATCCTGTGGGTGGTATTGGACCCCATACCCTTCCTGTGGGTGGATGTGATCCCCATACTCATCCTGTGGGTGGATGTGACCCTCATACCCATCCTGTGGGTGGTATTGGACCCCTTTCCCACCTAACAGGCGGTAGGTGACAATATACCCATCCTAGCTATAGTTGGTATAGTAGACACAATACCGTCCTGTTTGCAGTAGTTTACCCCATAGACATTCAAATGTAACATCGTTTTCTGTTAGCGTTCCTACAAAACATTCTTTAAGATTTTTAAAGCCAAACTATGGTATATAATATTGATTGGTGAAGCACTGTTATTCTATGTAATAATTTATAGTGCTTATTATAATTTACTAAGAACAACTAATATTTCTCAAAACAAAACTACGAGCCTTCAATAGGATATAGCTGATCTGTAATATTATAAGAGCATGGACAACAGTAGGTAAATTTCACAACCCATGTGGGACCTGAAAACTACAATTTTCCTTATAATTGAACCAATCACGAATATTCTGCTATCTATGTTGACGGACGGGTACTGTGACACGTAAATTGGTACGTGAGGAAGAGTTTGGGCCTTGGTAAAAAAAGTAACTGGGAATATATCACATATTTACTAATTCATATTCAACATATTGACTTTAAGCATTAAGTCATATATGTGCTGTCTTGTGTGAGAACGGGTTGGGGTATTTAAGGTATAGTAGCACTTGAGTTTCGTGCCCTCAATAAATATCCATTGTGCCTCTAGGGGAATAGAATAGATTATGTGTTCAAATTGTCTTAATTTACATGTTTCATAAAATAAATTGTATAGCTTGTCCAGTGGTATTCACTTAACTCCCCTTTTATATATTTTGTTACTTTGTCATTTTTAGGTGTTGTATTGGAAGCCCCCCCGGGTTCTCCTACAATTAATCGATACTAAAGTTGCCCTTGGATTTAAATTAGTAACGTAAATTACACAAACTAATTTTCCAAAATTTTTTACTGAAATTCATATTACCCGGAGTCCCATGGTTACTGATTCCTTGCCTTCCTGGGGGATCGGTGATTGACACATTCAGGTATGGTTGGTCAGGAAGGTGGTGGCAGTGTAAATGTGTTTTGTTATTTTTTTTTTAACTAATAACCCTTGTCCTTGGGGTATCTTCCTCATTTAATATTCCTCTTACATACGGGGCAGTCCAGTGAGGGGTCATACTGGACTGTAACAGTGTTAAGCTGGGGTATTGAGTGAAGAGAGACAGAGAATTACAACAGAGAGCGTATAGTACGATTATGAGAGATCACAACATAACAGGATTAATACTGGGGGAACATTGGGTTATTACAATAGAGGCCGCGGTTATTACGACAGGTCAGGGTAAGCGGTCATGACAGACTGATCCCAGCACACACTGTGAAGACTGATCCCAGCAGCTCCCAGCACACACTGTGGAGACTGATCCCAGCACACACTGTGAAGACTGATCCCAGCAGCTCCCAGCACACACTGTGGAGACTGATCCCAGCACACACTGTGAAGACTGATCCCAGCACACACTGTGGTGACTGATCCCAGCAGTTCCCAGCACACACTGTGGAGACTGATCCCAGCAGTTCCCAGCACACACTGTGAAGACTGATCCCAGCACACACTGTGGAGACTGATCCCAGCAGTTCCCAGCACACACTGTGAAGACTGATCCCAGCACACACTGTGGAGACTGATCCCAGCACACAATGTGAAGACTGATTCTAGCACACACTGTGGAGACTGATCCCAGCACACACTGTGGAGACTGATCCCAGCACACACTGTGGAGATTGATCCCAGCACACACTGTGGAGACTGATCCCAGCACACACTGTGGAGACTGATCCCAGCACACACTGTGGAGACTGATCCCAGCACACACTGTGGAGACTGATCCCAGCACACACTGTGGAGACTGATCCCAGCACACACTGTGGGGACTGATCCCAGCAGCTCCCAGCACACACTGTGAAGACTGATCCCAGCACACACTGTGGAGACTGATCCCAGCACACACTGTGGAGACGGATCCCAGCACACACTGTGGAGACTGATCCCAGCACACACTATGGAGACTGATCCCAGCACACACTGTGGAGACTGATCCCAGCACACACTGTGGAGACTGATCCCAGCAGTTCCCAGCACACACTGTGGTGACTGATCCCAGCACACACTATGGAGACTGATCCCAGCACACACTGTGGGGACTGATCCCAGCAGTTCCCAGCACACACTGTGGAGACTGATCCCAGCACACACTGTGGAGACTGATCCCAGCACACACTGTGAAGACTGATCCCAGCACACACTGTGGAGACTGATCCCAGCACACACTGTGGAGATTGATCCCAGCACACACTGTGGAGACTGATCCCAGCACACACTGTGAAGACTGATCCCAGCACACACTGTGGAGACTGATCCCAGCACACACTATGGAGACTGATCCCAGCACACACTGTGGAGACTGATCCCAGCACACACTGTGGAGACTGATCCCAGCAGTTCCCAGCACACACTGTGGTGACTGATCCCAGCACACACTGTGGAGACTGATCCCAGCACACACTGTGGAGACTGATCCCAGCACACACTGTGGAGACTGATCCCAGCACACACTGTGGAGACTGATCCCAGCACACACTGTGGAGACTGATCCCAGCACACACTGTGGAGACTGATCCCAGCACACACTGTGGGGACTGATCCCAGCAGTTCCCAGCACACACTGTGGACACTGATCCCAGCAGCTCCCAGCACACACTGTGAAGACTGATCCCAGCACACACTGTGGAGACTGATCCCAGCAGCTCCCAGCACACACTGTGGAGACTGATCCCAGCACACACTGTGAAGACTGATCCCAGCACACACTGTGGAGACTGATCCCAGCACACACTGTGAAGACTGATCCCAGCACACACTATGGAGACTGATCCCAGCACACACTGTGGAGACTGATCCCAGCAGTTCCCAGCACACACTGTGGTGACTGATCCCAGCACACACTATGGAGACTGATCCCAGCACACAATGTGAAGACTGATCCCAGCAGTTCCCAGCACACACTGTGGAGACTGATCCCAGCACACACTGTGGAGACTGATCCCAGCACACACTGTGGAGACTGATCCCAGCACACACTGTGGAGACTGATCCCAGCACACACTGTGGACACTGATCCCAGCACACACTGTGGAGACTGATCCCAGCACACACTGTGGAGACTGATCCCAGCACACACTGTGGAGACTGATCCCAGCACACACTGTGGAGACTGATCCCAGCACACACTGTGAAGACTGATCCCAGCACACACTGTGGAGACTGATCCCAGCAGTTCCCAGCACACACTGTGGAGACTGATCCCAGCACACACTGTGGAGACTGATCCCAGCACACACTGTGGAGACTGATCCCAGCACACACTGTGAAGACTGATCCCAGCACACACTGTGGAGACTGTTCCCAGCACACACTGTGGAGACTGATCCCAGCACACACTGTGGAGACTGATCCCAGCACACGCTGTGGAGACTGATCCCAGCACACACTGTGAAGACTGATCCCAGCACACACTGTGGAGACTGATCCCAGCACACACTGTGGAGACTGATCCCAGCACACACTGTGAAGACTGATCCCAGCACACACTGTGGAGACTGATCCCAGCACACACTATGGAGACTGATCCCAGCACACACTGTGAAGACTGATCCCAGCAGTTCCCAGCACACACTGTGGAGACTGATCCCAGCACACACTGTGGAGACTGATCCCAGCACACACTGTGAAGACTGATCCCAGCACACACTGTGGAGACTGTTCCCAGCACACACTGTGGAGACTGATCCCAGCACACACTGTGAAGACTGATCCCAGCACACACTGTGGAGACTGATCCCAGCACACACTGTGAAGACTGATCCCAGCACACACTGTGGAGACTGATCCCAGCAGTTCCCAGCACACACTGTGGAGACTGATCCCAGCACACACTGTGGAGACTGATCCCAGCACACACTGTGGAGACTGATCCCAGCACACACTGTGAAGACTGATCCCAGCACAAACTGTGTAGACTGATCCCAGCAGTTCCCAGCACACACTGTGGAGACTGATCCCAGCACACACTGTGGAGACTGATCCCAGCACACGCTGTGGAGACTGATCCCAGCACACACTGTGAAGACTGATCCCAGCACACACTGTGGAGACTGATCCCAGCACACACTGTGGAGACTGATCCCAGCACACACTGTGAAGACTGATCCCAGCACACACTGTGGAGACTGATCCCAGCAGTTCCCAGCACACACTGTGGAGACTGATCCCAGCACACACTGTGGAGACTGATCCCAGCAGTTCCCAGCACACACTGTGGAGACTGATCCCAGCACACACTGTGGAGACTGATCCCAGCACACACTGTGGAGACTGATCCCAGCACACACTGTGGAGACTGATCCCAGCACACGCTGTGGAGACTGATCCCAGCAGTTCCCAGCACACACTGTGAAGACTGATCCCAGCACACACTGTGGGGACTGATCCCAGCAGCTCCCAGCACACACTGTGGGGACTGATCCCAGCAGCTCCCAGCACACACTGTGGAGACTGATCCCAGCACACACTGTGGGAACTGATCCCAGCAGTTCCCAGCACACACTGTGAAGACTGATCCCAGCAGCTCCCAGCACCACAGACATGCACTTTGGAAACACAGTAAATTAAGTTAATTTTGCAAATCTATAAATTTGGTTCTGGCCAAAATCATTATCCAACAACCCGGTAAAGATTACCAGAAATTATATCATGAAATTGGCTGCAGTTTGAATACGATTAACTGAACGTAGCAGGATATTGGATTCCACAACGGAAGATTTAGATAAAAAACTGGGAGCAATCCCAACTGCGCAATTGTAACGTACTCGCCCTGTGCTTCGCGAGCTACTTGTCCTAGGTTCGTATCCTGCCCGAGGGAGGATTGACTAGGCACCAGTCCTTTACTCTACTCCTCTGTTCACCCAGCAGTGATTGGGAACCTGACAGTTAAACGATTAGCGGATCTTGTTCCCGGGAAAACTAGTGGGGCAAGACTGACCATCTTCGTATCTTGAGGATAGCTTGAGGTTATCTTGAGATGATTTCGGGGCTTAGCGTCCCCACGGCCCGGTCCTCGACCAGACTTCCTTTTTGTTACACATCCCTCAGGTAGCACCCCCATAGCAGCTGTCTAACTCCCAGGTTCCTATTTACTGCTAGGTGAACAGGCGCATCAGGGTGAGAGAAACTATCTTCATCTGTTCCTGTACCCTCCGGTGTAAAAAAGAATGAGTACGCGTGACTTCCTTCTTATTCGTAGAGTTACAGAGCGCCATTATAACACCAGTGTGGTAGTGACTGTGGTGGTAACACCAGTGTGGTAGTGACTGTGGTGGTAGCACCAGTGTGGCAGTGACTGTGGTGGTAACACCAGTGTGGTAGTGACTGTGGTGGTAACACCAGTGTGGTAGTGACTGTGGTGGTAACACCAGTGTGGTAGTGACTGTGGTAACACCAGTGTGGTAGTGACTGTGGTGGTAACACCAGTGTGGTAGTGACTGTGGTAACACCAGTGTGGTAGTGACTGTGGTAACACCAGTGCGGTAGTGACTGTGGTGGTAACACCAGTGTGGTAGTGACTGGTAACACCAGTGTGGTAGCGACTGTGGTAACACCAATGTGGTAGTGACTGTGGTAACACCAGTGTGGCAGTGACTGTGGTGGTAACACCAGTGTGGTAGTGACTGTGGTGGTAACACCAGTGTGGTAGTGACTGTGGTGGTAACACCAGTGTGGTAGTGACTGTGGTAACACCAGTGTGGCAGTGACTGTGGTAACACCAGTGTGGTAGTGACTGTGGTAACACCAGTGTGGCAGTGACTGTGGTAACACCAGTGTGGTAGTGACTGTGGTAACACCAGTGTGGTAGTGACTGTGGTGGTAACACCAGTGTGGTAGTGACTGTGGTGGTAACACCAGTGTGGTAGTGACTGCTGGTAACACCAGTGTGGTAGTGACTGTGGTGGTAACACCAGTGTGGTAGTGACTGTGGTGGTAACACCAGTGTGGTAGTGACTGTGGTGGTAACACCAGTGTGGTAGTGACTGCTGGTAACACCAGTGTGGTAGTGACTGTGGTGGTAACACCAGTGTGGTAGTGACTGTGGTGGTAACACCAGTGTGGTAGTGACTGTGGTGGTAACACCAGTGTGGTAGTGACTGTGGTAACACCAGTGTGGCAGTGACTGTGGTAACACCAGTGTGGCAGTGACTGTGGTGGTAACACCAGTGTGGTAGTGACTGTGGTGGTAACACCAGTGTGGTAGTGACTGTGGTGGTAACACCAGTGTGGTAGTGACTGTGGTGGTAACACCAGTGTGGTAGTGACTGTGGTAACACCAGTGTGGTAGTGACTGTGGTAACACCAGTGTGGTAGTGACTGTGGTAACACCAGTGTGGTAGTGACTGTGGTGGTAACACCAGTGTGGTAGTGACTGTGGTAACACCAGTGTGGCAGTGACTGTGGTGGTAACACCAGTGTGGTAGTGACTGTGGTGGTAACACCAGTGTGGTAGTGACTGTGGTGGTAACACCAGTGTGGTAGTGACTGTGGTGGTAACACCAGTGTGGTAGTGACTGTGGTGGTAACACCAGTGTGGTAGTGACTGTGGTAACACCAGTGTGGTAGTGACTGTGGTGGTAACACCAGTGTGGTAGTGACTGTGGTAGCATCAGTGTGGTAGTGACTGTGGTAGCACCAGTGTGGTAGAGGCCCCCCCACCTGCAGGACACACACATATATTGTCCATTATCAGAGCAATAATTCCCCCTGACATGGTTATAGCAAGTGAAGGAGGTGATTGTAATTTGAGTCGCTGCAGGTGACCTTAACAATCAATATGGCGGATTTACGAGCCTCGGTGACGCTAACCACCCAATTATGATCGCTGGCAATCGAGGGCTTCCAAACACTCTCGCTCCATAACTTCTCAATGTACGACCGTGTTTTCTGTGCTCGTGTTTGTGCGTGTATCTGTGGCAACAGGGCAGCGGGATCTGGCTCCCGTTGCCCCGCCTGTTACTGTAACGGTAACAACGGTAATTGGTAACGACCGTTGGTATCATAGTGACGTTAATATTCTCACCAGGAATGTGTATGTTCACCAGGAAATACCCACTACACTCACCCCTACAGCGGTAATCACTCCCAATATTCCTCTAGTGTGGTAGTTGGGCCCACAACACTACAACTGTCCTTGTTATGACAAGGGATAATTACATGCTGGGTCTAATTATTCTATTCCTGTTAGTTGCTGCTGCCACTCCTCATTAAGGGTAATTAATGTGCTAATTATTGTACTTAGTACCCACTTGACCCTGAGGAGACATGTCAAGAATATAACAGCATACTTCAACATACTTCAGCCACGTTATTGTGACTCATCGCCTGCATAAGAATATAACAGATTTAGATACTTATTTCATAATTGTTGAGGTGATAGTTATGAGTTATTACTTCTGCTCGTTGATAGTTTGGATATTAAAGCACTTGGAGAAATCTTTGACTAAGGCTATTTAACTATTAATCTCTAGAGCATTATGTTCACATCCTTTAAACAACACAAAACATCATATGATGTCTTGAGTGGCAAAGTGAAGATGACTGAAATAGCAACTAAAACTTTAAATCAGTAATTTTTTAATACAAATCAATTATACCTTACTGTAAACTCTGCCATACAAGAGGCAAGGTGTAGGTGTACTAACACTGGACTCAGATGCTTAATACCTTGACACTGCGACCTCTTATGGCCAAGTGGTGGTGCTTGGGAGACCTCTTCCCTCTCTGAGGCAGCCTCTACATGGCACTCACAACTCACACTGAACCAAGCTTATATACAGGCTAACAACCCACTGGTCGGGGAGAGTGTCGACTGCCAAGAGGCCCTTGAGGACCTGTGTACAGGTTAACGAGTCGACTTGTGGACAGGTTGACCTGTAACCAAGTCGACCTGTCTAACAACCGTCTGGCCCACATCCATACACACAACACCACACCACCTTGAAGAATGTTGTGGCACTAATCTAAGTACTTTTGAGAGAGGTGGATGACCCTACACACACCGAGAGACCTGTGCTCAGGGATGTCACGGAGCCACAAGCTGACCTCTGAGTCAAGAGAAGAGGAGAGAAAGAAGGGGAAACACAGAAGGGGGGAAGAGAAGGGAGTGAGAAGAGAATAAGACGATGACAGTTGACACAGCGCTTGTCCACCAGCGTGGGTGACTCACAACTGCTCTACCCGCAGATAGTGAGATCGGCTCATATTTCTCACATTCCCTTGAAGCCGGCGGGTATGTGAGTAGCAATAAATTTTAGAACCGTTTAACGAAACTTGGCATCTCCCTGTACCAACAGTTCTAGCTTAGCTGACCTCTTGACCTGTTATGGGGTAGAGAGAAGGAAGGAGAGGGGGTAAAGAGAGGAGATGGTGCAGAGAGAGGGATAAAGAGAGGAAATGGAGGAGAGAGAGAGGGATAAAGAGGGGAGACAGGAATATATGGAAAAGTGTCCTTGAAACCTGGTATATTAACCTCTTTTTCCTAATGCGTTATTTAACTTACATGATGTTCGCTGTCATACATGCTCTTGATAATCTGAACAGAGGTGGTTTCCACGGCTTCTTCTTTCCCCGAGTCCTTGTTACGGCCTCCTTGAGCCAGTAACCGGGTTCTTTCTGCTTATGGGGCCGTACAGCCTCTTCTATGATCCCACCCAAAGTCGTTGGTAAGTTATCAAGAATTGTCGGTAGCAAGTAATTGTGCAAGGAATAAAGGGAGGGGGGCAGGGGGTAAACAAGACTTAATAATACCTTCACCAATATATTATCTACTTCATACAACTACACTTGAACACAGTGTCTCTTTCACACAGGACACTTAATATATCGGCAGTGTTCTTCAAATGCCGGTGAGTCCATTATCTTCAAGTATACGTCGTCCACGTCCAATGGTCATCACTGGCGAGTTCACCTTCCTCAACAGGGCCAGTCCCACACTGTACCGTCACAATGTCCCAATACCCCCTATTATGATCCCAGGTAGCCGAAAAACGAGTCTTCCCTTTGAGAATTATTTTATCAAGCCTGACCTGATTGGAAGGTCCAGGAAACATAGAGGTGAAGATACAGATGTGAAATAGTTAATCGGATTTAATAAACAATCTGAGATTATGGGCAGTGAATAAGAAAATAAATAAATGACTGGTTAGGAGATGTGGACAATTTGCTGGAGGCGTGAGGCTCGATTCTGGAGGGCTTTGATCTCACTTGAGCGCCAAACATCGCAGGGGGAAGCCGCGCTCCGTTTGAGCTCCCATCAGAAAGGAACCCCTAGTGATATCTCTCCAAGAGAGGAGAAGTGTGCAGACGTGCCAGCTGTAGAATCGAGCTGGGAACGTTGTGGTCTCAAGTCCTGGACGGCGAGGAGAGAGTATTAAGCCGCCCAGAGACATTTTCGTGGGCTGTGGGAGCGCCCTGACCAGACGCAGTCAGAGGGATAGCCCCTCGACTGGACAATCTGTGGTAAGCCCGATATAAGCCAGTTTATAGTGATTGCTTGTAGTTAGTCGTGTGCCCAGCGACAGTAGCAATGTTTATTGATAAGTTAGACATGTTTTGATAAGGCAGAAGGCCTAAAATAAGAGAGTGGAGAGGGACGAACACGGAACGACATCCGTCTCCTCTAAGCGCTGGCAGGTAACTGAGGGAGCCCAGCTCCTGGCGGTGGAGGACCCTACCAGAGTGAGTGAGGCCCGCCGGGCGAGGTGGAGCATGGACCAACCCAAAATGAGGGAGTCCACTCTCACAGTATGTAGAGAGCAGATAGATGTTGGATGCAAACACATTGTGTGGATAATTTCGTCAATGTGTTTATAAGGAAACATTTTTATTGGAGTAAATGGGTTGCAGGTTTGTCTTTGGGGAAGAAGTTGCTGAGAACTTCGAAGCCAGCACAGAGGGAGTAGTTGATGAGACTCCAAGGTAGTGGAGGAGAGGACCTCGAGCTGTGAGGAGAAGCAGTGAAGAGGAGTGTCACGTGCTTCTGTAGAGGTGGTGAAGCACCATAGTTGCTCGAGGAAACTTCATGGTGTAGCAGCCAGGAGAGCTGTGGAGGACCCTAGTAGAAGTGGCGAAGCTCCATAGTTGTTCAAGGAAACTTCATGGTGTAGCAGCCTGGAGGAGCTGCAGAGGATCCTGGTAGTTAAACCCGGAAGAACCTGAAGAGATCAGGGTAGTGAACTTCCAGATGTGGAAGGGAAGTTCTGGTTGATTACTTGTAGGGAGTTGGTAGAGTGTTTGGTTGTTATTAGTGTGCAAGACGCAGTGAAAGGTGAGTGATAGTTTGCCATTCTTGTGCCGAGGGGTGTTTATACTGAAGTATAGAGTTACAGTCGTAGGCTGGATTACCTACAGTTGTATGTGTTCTAGGACTGATAGGGTGATCGATGGATCATTGTTGTGTATCAAGGAACAATATTATTTGTTATTGCATTCATACGCTGATTTTCCTTGCACATGTTTATATATATATATATATTCTCTTGCTGATAGTGCAGCATTGTATTATAAAACTTGATCTACCTGAGGAGGTTGGCAATATTAGGTGGTGAACCAGGAGATAGGATACCACTTGATAAGCTGATGCTAGAGTTCTGATGGTGTTGGAGTGCAACCTGACTGAAATAATATAGAGTGTAGGATTCATTATTATTATATGTGTGTATGTATTGTGTATGTGCTTTGTCCAGTAAATGCATTCAAATTTGTTGGTGTTTGCCCTTGTCCTAGTGAGGCTTCCCAGGAAGTAGTAAAGAAGGGGAGAGAGAGAGAGAAAGAACCAAGAACCACAGCTGTGGACAGGGTAGAACAGAAAACTAGTAAGTCAAAGGGGATTCAGGAGATCATATCACCTAAGAAGAGAGTGGGGAGTCACAGCGGCTCGAGTGGGTGTGTGCACGTGACAACGAGGCTAAGTATTGGAGCTGCATCCCCTAAACGTGTGACGTTGAGCCCCTCTTCAAGAGCCAGAAGCGCCCAGGGTGATCGCCTGGTAAAATATAAACACTCTACTGGGTTGTGGGTTGGGTTGTCCGTAAAGATGGATCAACGACAGCACCATCAACCCACACACTACAACACCCCCACATCTGTCCTCCAGAAACACCCTGGCAGAGGTCTTCAGCAACACTGACAGGGGTCACCAGTAACACGTCCAGGGGTCTCCACTAACACCCTGACAGAGGTCTTCAGCAACACTGACAGGGGGTCACCAGTAACACGTCCAGGGGTCTCCACTAACACCCTGGCAGAGGTCTTCAGCAACACTGACAGGGGTCACCAGTAACACGTCCAGGGGTCTCCACTAACACCCTGGCAGTGGTCTTCAGCAACACTGACAGGGGTCACCAGTAACACGTCCAGGGGTCTCCACTAACACCCTGGCAGAGGTCTTCAGCAACACTGACAGGGGTCACCAGTAACACGTCCAGGGGTCTCCACTAACACCCTGGCAGTGGTCTTCAGCAACACTGACAGGGGTCACCAGTAACACGTCCAGGGGTCTCCACTAACACCCTGGCAGAGGTCTTCAGCAACACTGACAGGGGTCACAAGTAACACGTCCAGGGGTCTCCACTAACACCCTGGCAGAGGTCTTCAGCAACACTGACAGGGGTCACCAGTAACACGTCCAGGGGTCTCCACTAACACCCTGGCAGAGGTCTTCAGCAACACTGACAGGGGTCACCAGTAACACGTCCAGGGGTCTCCACTAACACCCTGGCAGTGGTCTTCAGCAACACTGACAGGGGTCACCAGTAACACGTCCAGGGGTCTCCACTAACACCCTGGCAGTGGTCTTCAGCAACACTGACAGGGGTCACCAGTAACACGTCCAGTGTCTCCACTAACACCCTGGCAGTGGTCTTCAGCAACACTGACAGGGGTCACCAGTAACACGTCCAGTGTCTCCACTAACACCCTGGCAGTGGTCTTCAGCAACACTGACAGGGGTCACAACACGTCCAGGGGGTCTCCACTAACACCCTGGCAGAGGTCTTCAGCAACACTGACAGGGGGTCACCAGTAACACGTCCAGGGGTCTCCACTAACACCCTGGCAGAGGTCTTCAGCAACACTGACAGGGGGTCACCAGTAACACGTCCAGGGGTCTCCACTAACACCCTGGCAGTGGTCTTCAGCAACACTGACAGGGGTCACAACACGTCCAGGGGTCTCCACTAACACCCTGGCAGTGGTCTTCAGCAACACTGACAGGGGTCACAACACGTCCAGGGGTCTCCACTAACACCCTGGCAGAGGTCTTCAGCAACACTGACAGGGGTCACAACACGTCCAGGGGTCTCCACTAACACCCTGGCAGTGGTCTTCAGCAACACTGACAGGGGTCACAACACGTCCAGGGGTCTCCACTAACACCCTGGCAGAGGTCTTCAGCAACACTGACAGGGGTCACAACACGTCCAGGGGTCTCCACTAACACCCTGGCAGTGGTCTTCAGCAACACTGACAGGGGGTCACCAGTAACACGTCCAGGGTCTCCACTAACACCCTGGCAGAGGTCTTCAGCAACACTGACAGGGGTCACCAGTAACACGTCCAGGGGTCTCCACTAACACCCTGGCAGTGGTCTTCAGCAACACTGACAGGGGTCACAACACGTCCAGGGGTCTCCACTAACACCCTGGCAGTGGTCTTCAGCAACACTGACAGGGGTCACCAGTAACACGTCCAGGGGTCTCCACTAACACCCTGGCAGAAGTCTCACTACACACTAGCAGCACTTCTCAGCAGACGGCCAGTACTGTCGTCTTGTCACTCCTCTTGACCATATCCCGGGTACGTCGGTCAACACAACACAGCACAAGTACAACAGCCAACACACTGTTTACTACTGACGGTGGCCACACGTCCTCACAGGGACAAGACAAGTTCTGGACTGCTCGAGGTTAACTGATTTCCAAAGCCCAATAGACCCCTCCCCGTCACCCCTCTGGACATAAGAGACATTAGCCAGACAGAAGGTATACAAGGAGAACATAGGATGGCAGCCTTTCACCAGAGAACTGTAAATGTCATCGGGTGCACAATGTAGATAGCGTTGATATCGTTTCTTCACTCAACAAAGGTCTTCATCGTCGACCTCACCTGCTAACTGAGGTATGCTTCAGGAACTTTTCACAGATGGCGCTGACCTTGCCACACCTCCGCCAACAGATGGCGCTGTCTTCATCTCACTGAAGACCTTGAAGTTGGAGTGCAGGTCCCTAGATAGCGTCGATATCACCACACTTCACTCCATAGCAAGCGTTGATATCATCACAGTCCCACTTGTTAGCTACTCGAGCAGGGTATGAGTATTTTGTACGGTTATTAACCTCATTTAAAATTGCAGCCTCTTAAAAATTTTCTCTCTGTTTAAAAAGGTTCTTCCAGTTCAGTGTGTCTGTTCCATACGGTATTTTGGCTGTTGTGATCATGTCCTCTCCTCTAAGACTCTGGGATTGTTTAGTTGACACCATATAACCGTCCATATAACCAACAAGACACCGTCTTGTAAAACTCTGTACTTTTGCCAGTTATATTTTGAGGTACATAAGGCACAAATTCCATAATGGATCTACTAACTTCAGTATTGGTCTTACGTATGTTATTTTGAATGTCTTAATAAAGTCTTTACTCTGATTTTTGTAATATGATTCCCATATGTTTGCAAGCTTCCCTTATTCTGCGGATGATATATGTATGTGTGGGTCAGAACACACATCAGCCACCAAACGTTTCCCTTAAACCTGTCAAGTTCACTTGTTTTGAAGCCTTATCACTCTCTGCTATCTTCATTACGTTATATGAGTATGGAGGGAGGTGAGTATGGAGGGAGGTGAGTATGGAGGGAGGTGAGTATGGAGGGAGGTGAGTATGGAGGGAGGTGAGTATGGAGGGAGGTGAGTATGGAGGGAGGTGAGTATGGAGGGAGGTGAGTATGGAGGGAGGTGAGTATGGAGGGAGGTGAGTATGGAGGGAGGTGAGTATGGAGGGAGGTGAGTATGGAGGGAGGTGAGTATAGAGGGAGGTGAGTATGGAGGGAGGTGAGTATGGAGGGAGGTGAATATGGAGGGAGGTGAGTATGGAGGGAGGTGACTATGGAGGGAGGTGAGTATGGAGGGAGGTGACTATGGAGGGAGGTGAGTATGGAGGGAGGTGAATATGGAGGGAGGTGAGTATGGAGGGAGGTGACTATGGAGGGAGGTGAGTATGGAGGGAGGTGACTATGGAGGGAGGTGAGTATGGAGGAGGGGTGAGTATGGAGAGACGAAGCGATAGTAAAGTTAACATGTGCTTCGCGGCTTTGTAAATGAAATCATAAAAATTCAGGTCATTAAAATTGGTTCGCTTTTGTGAAGGAAACGTATAAAGTATTATTTTGGTGAGAGAGTCGAGCTCACATGGAAGCAGCAGTCATTACGGTGTGGTATGCGACTCTTCCAAGTTTTTTTTTTCTGTTTTTCTTTTTACATGCAAGCATGCGTATAAGTTACAATAAAAGCATAAATAAATATAACATAGAACATAAGCACAAAGTACAAAGCACACATATGTACACGGACAAAGGAACAAATCAAGAGAAGACCAGCCGGAAGGGCTGACCACAAAACACACAAAAGCGTATACACACAACACAACAAAAAGATAAACACAGCGGAAGATAAGCAAAGGGAAAACACCAAAACAAAACGCACACATAACAAGCCTACCAACACCTCAAACACAGATGGAGAGGCACCAACACAAAACGATAAACATACAATAATAACGATAAAAACAATAAAAGAAACAGACCCCCATAACAAATTGGAGGCAAAACATAATTGCAAAACATAACAAAGAGCATAAACCTTGGCCGAAACACGCCAACAGCCTGAAGGGCACGCAATATGACATAAACAAGCGCACACGACATCCACAACCGGACACACAAACGCAAAGGAACCGCACACCCACAAACAAACCATACAAAGAAACCCACAACACAAACCGGAGAACGCAGGAACCGGGAAGCATAACCCAGCCCACCCACACACACACACCCTACCCGTACCCCACAGCCATGAACACAAAAGGATAAACAAAATACAAAGAAATCATATGCGAGGAACACAGTCCTCAAGAGGCAGAAGCGTACTTTTCAGGGGAAAAATCGTAAGGATACTTCTTTTTATAAGCCTCCCAAATCAAATCCTCAAGGTTGGAAGGGTTACGGATCCCCCGCGCCCGAGGGGGTATCATAAACTCTGGAACATCCAGACCAAGCGGCAATCTTGGTCACTGACGCAAGTCGCATAACGAGGCCGGGGAGCGCCAACCACGCCCTGCGAGGAAGCAGACGACACCTAAGATGCGGACGAGGGTTGCCGAGACTGCCTCACCGTCGTATGCACAGGAGCAGGGGACGGTTGACGAGACGGTAGCACCTCCACTGAGACAGCAGGAGATACGGAAGAGACGGCCGGAGACGGAGGAGGCGGCAAGACCGCTGCCGAGGAAACGGGGAACGAGGAAGGGGTTCACAGAACCCCCAGAGCGAGCATCTTTTCTCAACACCACCACAAGGCCACCCCGCTCACCACGAACCTCAGTAGGGGGAACCACCCCCCCCCCCCACGAAGAACCGGAGCCATCCGACGCAGTCAACGCACCTGAAGCAGGATCCGCGGACACCACACCAGAAGTGGAGGCCGAAACACCGGCACCGGCATCCTCAGGCAAGTGCACCTCCGCCACCACCGTAGTATGCACCACAACCGGAGCTCCCCCCCCCCCCCCCCCACCCCCCGCCGTCACCGGAAGGACCACAATCGTCGAAGTTGCCAACGTCAGCCCATTCATAAGAAGAACGCCGGGAACGCTTAGGCTCTGGCCGCACATCATCAGACCCGGAGGCTGACTCAGCGACACGCGCAACACAAGCCGGGCGAACCGATGCACGTCGCAGTACGGCAGCATCCTCAACCACATGGGGCACCAGGCCAGGCACAGGAGGAAGTGCTGCATCCACCCCAGCACCCAGCACAGCCGGAACAGACAGTGAGGGTGCAGGGACTGGAACAGACGCAGCAGAGGAAAAACTGGAAGACGGGGGGTTCGAGCAGACGGCAGTCGGAAGAAGCCCAGCGACACCAGCCGGAGCAGGACGATCACCAGGCGAAGACACAACCTCCGGAGGAGAGGCGACAACAACAGGGGGCGCAACAGGTGGGGCAACAGCCGACACAGGGGGGCACATCCACGGCAGAAGAGACGTCCATATCCACCGAATCTTCCCCCACAGGAAGCAGTGGAAAATCCTCCTCACTGAATAGATTCACAGGCGCAACGGCAGGCGCAGAACAGTCAGCAGCCTGATGGCCCAAAAGGCCACAACGATAACACGTCCGAGGCTGGCGGGCGTAAAACACCCGAACGTTGTAACCCATAAGGTGCACAGAGGACGGAATATCTGCCCGGAGTCTCACGCCCAGGGTGCGAATGTTGGTCCTCACACCCTTAAGTGGACTAGAAGACACCACGCTCACCCGCACACATAAGAACATAAGAACAAAGGTAACTGCAGAAGGCCTATTGGCCCATACGAGGCAGCTCCTATCTATAACCACCCAATCCCACTCATATACTTGTCCAACCCGCTCTTGAAACAATCGAGGGACCCCACATCCACCACGTTATGCGGCAATTGGTTCCACAAATCAACAACCCTGTTACTGAACCAGTATTTACCCAAGTCTGTCCTAAATCTAAACTTATCCAATTTATACCCATTGTTTCGTGTTCTGTCTTGTGTTGATATTTTTAATACCCTATTAATATCCCCCCTGTTATGTCCATTCATCCACTTGTAAACCTCTATAATGCACCCCTAACTCTTCGCCTTTCCAGTGAATGCAGCTTAAGCTTTGTTAATCTTTCTTCATATGAAAGATTTCTAATTTGGGGAATTAACTTAGTCTTCCTACATTGGACACGTTCAAGTGAATTTATATCCATTCTATAGTACAGCGACCAAAACTGAACTGCATAATCTAAATGGGGCCTAACCAGAGCAAGATATAGCTTAAGAACCACACCAGGTGTCTTGTTACTAACGCTTCGATTAATAAATCCCAGTGTTCTATTCGCCTTATTACGAACATTCATGCATTGATCCTTTTGTTTTAAATTCCTACTAATCATAACTCCCAGATCCCTTTCGCAATCTCAACACCATCTAGCTCGTATCTTGTAACTCTATCATCATTACCTAGCCTGAGAACTTTACATTTATCAGCATTAAACTGCATTTGCCAATCCTTTGACCATTTCAAAACCCTATCTAAATCAACTTGAAGTGATAGTGAGTCCTCCTCCGAATTAATTTCCCTACCGATTTTCGTATCATCGGCAAATTTGCAAATGTTGCTACTCAAACCTGAATCTAAACTAGTCTTTCTAGTGGCACTGTATCAAAAGCTTTGCTAAAATCAAGGTACACAACATCACAATCCTTACCACTATCAAGTGCCTCAACTATGCTGGAATAAAAAGTTAGCAAATTTGTTAAACATGAACGGCCATTTGTAAAACCATGTTGCGACTCATTTATTAATTTATGTTTTTCAAGATGAAGACGAATTGTATTTGCAATTATTGATTCAAGTAACTTTCCCTCAATAGACGTTAGGCTAATTGGCCGATAGTTTGACGCAAGTGATCTATCTCCTTTCTTAAAAATTGGTACCACATTAGCTACCTTCCATGACTCTGGCACTCTGCCTGACTCTAATGATTTATTAAATATGGTAGACAGTGGCTCGGAAAGCTCCTCTTTGCATTCTTTAAGCACCCTGGCAAACACTTCATCCGGCCCTGGGGATTTGTTTGGTTTTAGTTTTTCTAATTGTTTAATTACATCCTCCCTGGTAACTACTAAACTAGTCAACCTGTCCTCGTCCCCACCCACATAGACTTGTTCGGCTGAAGGCATATTGTTAAGTTCTTCTTTAGTAAATACAGATATAAAATATTTGTTAAAAATACTACTCATCTCCTTGTCATTATCCGTTATTTGACCTGTCTCAGATTTTAATGGACCTATCCTTTCCCTAGTCTTAGTTCGATATAACTGAAAAAACCCTTTAGGATTTGACTTTGCTCGCTCTGCTATACGAACTTCATAGTTTCTTTTTGCTTTCCTAATCTCTTTTTTAACATTTCTAACCAGTTGTATGAATTCCTGTTCTAAACTGACTTCCCCATTCTTAATCCTTTTGTACCAAGCTCTCTTTTTACCTATAAGGTTTTTTAAATTATTTGTTATCCACTTTGGGTCATTAGTATTCGATCTATTCAATTTGTATGGTATACTACGTTCCTGTGCTTTGTTTAGAATATTCTTAAATAAGTTATATATTAAATCCACATCGAAATTCCCATTTACGTCACCTATCGCTGGGTTCATGTCTCTCTCCAAGACCGGCCCACACCCCATACCCAAGACATTCCAATCTATTTGACCCAAAAAATTTCTTAAGCTATTAAAATCAGCTTTTCGAAAATCTGGCACTCTAACAGAATTTTCTCCTACAGGTCTATTCCATTCTATGCAAAATCTGATTACTTTGTGATCACTGTTCCCTAGCTCACTCCCTATTTCGATGTCATTAATTTGTGTTTCCCTGTTAGTTAACACTAAATCTAAAATATTATTTTCCCGCGTTCTAAAATATTATTTTCACACTAACCACTGCGCCAAACCGGCCGAAGTCCCGCCGTAGCAGACTCTCCAGAAACTTCAAAGGAGCCCCATGCACACTGATCTAAGTGAGGGTATCACTCCGATCAGAGTGGTACCCTCACAGTGCCCACACCATCCGGCAGAGGTAATGTCCGCCCCTCGTATCGACAGAGAAAGTCGTGATACGCCAGCTCCTCCGTGAACTTCACTATCGCCCGACGGGCCGTCACCAACTCGACCCCATAAATGGCTATCACAGGGACAGAAAGCAAATCACATGCTAGCGCAATCTCAGAATAACCAGCCCGCACAGAGAATTCGAGGCCCACAGACTGAGCCCGGACGACAGGGGGTACAGGGACCCCCATCGTGACTCCACGTCAGCACAGGCGGGCAGAGACATCAGGTGAGTATAGAGTGAGGCAAGTATGGAGTGAGGCGAGTATGGAGGGAGGTGACTATGGAGGGAGGTGACTATGGAGGAGGGGTGAGTATGGAGAGACGGAGCAATAATAAAGTTAACATGATGTGCTTCGCGGCTTTGTAAGTGAAATCATAAAACTTCAGGCCATTAAAATTGGTTCGCTTTTGTGAAGGAAACGTATGAAGTATTATTTTGGTGAGAGAGTCGAGCTCACATCGAAGCAGCAGTCATTACGGTGTGGTATGCGACTCTTCCAAGTAGTGTAGGTGCTGACCCGCCCATGTTGGTCATGTACCCCGCTGTAATCACTGTACAAAGGTGGTGAGGCTAGCACCAAGCATCTGGCCTGTAGACTCGGGCAGACAGACACAGACAATCTCTGTTATATATAGTGATATGTTGGCTGGCTTCTTGTTAGGCTTTTCCAGTAAGGAGATTTAACCTAAGAAGATTTTATTCAAATTGTTTTATATATGAAACAAATACAATGTCATCACTAGGCACTGAGTGTTAGTTGACAACGAGTAAATGAAGGTGAGGTATTTATGTGAGTGTTCACAAGTGTAGTTGGGTGTATTTGTCATACAGTTCTGGACTGAGTTGGTATTTTCAATTTCTTTCTTTATCATGCACCCCATACCCATCCCGTGGGCGGTGGTGGGAAGGGTTACAGAGACACATAATTGGTTCAGAAACTGAACCCCAGAGTTCGTTTAGCTCAGCAAATAACAATCTCTTGACGCTAGTTTCACAATTATTGATGTTATATATTCACATACAAACATGTACATGTATGTACATATTCAAATACATATAATATATATATATTATGTATATATATATATATATATATATATATATATATATATATATATATTTATATATATATATATATATATATATATATATATATATATATTATATATATATATATATATATATATATATATATATATATATATATATATATATATATATATATATATATATATTAGTATATTTTGGTAGCAGTCTTTCCTGTAGACATATATTATTAAATATGACCGAAAAAGTAAGATTAATAATTCTAACACGAATTTTCTCAATCTTTCGTACATTACGCTTCACTGTTGGAGGTAAATCAAAAATCACTTCTCCAAAATTCATTTTTATTTCTAGTCTGACGCGACACGGGCGCGTTTCGTAAAACTTATTACATTTTCAAAGACTTCACAAATACACAACTGATTAGAACTTGCGTTTCTCTGATTTATATCTACATTTGAGTGAGGTGGGAAGGGTGATGTGGCATTAACACAAGACAGAACAATAGGGGATATTAATAGGGTATTAAAAGTATCAACACAAGACAGAACAGAAACAATGGGTATTGAATAGAAGTGTTTGTAGAAAGCCTATTGGTCCATATTTCTTGATGCTTCTATATTGGAGCGGAGTCTTGAGGTGGGTAGAATATAGTTGTGCAATAATTGGCTGTTGATTGCTGGTGTTGACTTCTTGATGTGTAGTGCCTCGCAAACGTCAAGCCGCCTGCTATCGCTGTATCTATCGATGATTTCTGTGTTGTTTACTAGGATTTCTCTGGCGATGGTTTGGTTATGGGAAGAGATTATATGTTCCTTAATGGAGCCCTGTTGCTTATGCATCGTTAAACGCCTAGAAAGAGATGTTGTTGTCTTGCCTATATACTGGTTTTTTTGGAGCTTACAGTCCCCAAGTGGGCATTTGAAGGCATAGACGACGTTAGTCTCTTTTAAAGCGTTCTGTTTTGTGTCTGGAGAGTTTCTCATGAGTAGGCTGGCCGTTTTTCTGGTTTTATAGTAAATCGTCAGTTGTATCCTCTGATTTTTGTCTGTAGGGATAACGTTTCTATTAACAATATCTTTCAGGACCCTTTCCTCCGTTTTATGAGCTGTGGAAAAGAAGTTCCTGTAAAATAGTCTAATAGGGGGTATAGGTGTTGTGTTAGTTGTCTCTTCGGAGGTTGCATGGCTTTTCACTTTCCTTCTTATGATGTCTTCGATGAAACCATTGGAGAAGCCGTTATTGACTAGGACCTGCCTTACCCTACAGAGTTCTTCGTCGACTTGCTTCCATTCTGAGCTGTGGCTGAGAGCACGGTCGACGTATGCGTTAACAACACTCCTCTTGTACCTGTCAGGGCAGTCGCTGTTGGCATTTAGGCACATTCCTATGTTTGTTTCCTTAGTGTAGACTGCAGTGTGGAAACCTCCGCCCTTTTCCATGACTGTTACATCTAGAAAAGGCAGCTTCCCATCCTTTTCCGTCTCGTAAGTGAAACGCAGCACGGAACTCTGCTCAAATGCCTCCTTCAGCTCCTGCAGATGTCTGACATCAGGTACCTGTGAACTTGAAACCGGCCATATACTGCAGGTATGTTGACGACATTTTTACACAGGTACCTGATGTCAGACATCTGCAGGAGCTGAAGGAGGCATTTGAGCAGAGTTCCGTGCTGCGTTTCACTTACGAGACTGAAAAGGATGGGAAGCTGCCTTTTCTAGATGTAACAGTCATGGAAAAGGGCGGAGGTTTCCACACTGCAGTCTACACTAAGGAAACAAACATAGGAATGTGCCTAAATGCCAACAGCGACTGCCCTGACAGGTACAAGAGGAGTGTTGTTAACGCATACGTCGACCGTGCTCTCAGCCACAGCTCAGAATGGAAGCAAGTCGACGAAGAACTCTGTAGGGTAAGGCAGGTCCTAGTCAATAACGGCTTCTCCAATGGTTTCATCGAAGACATCATAAGAAGGAAAGTGAAAAGCCATGCAACCTCCGAAGAGACAACTAACACAACACCTATACCCCCTATTAGACTATTTTACAGGAACTTCTTTTCCACAGCTCATAAAACGGAGGAAAGGGTCCTGAAAGATATTGTTAATAGAAACGTTATCCCTACAGACAAAAATCAGAGGATACAACTGACGATTTACTATAAAACCAGAAAAACGGCCAGCCTACTCATGAGAAACTCTCCAGACACAAAACAGAACGCTTTAAAAGAGACTAACGTCGTCTATGCCTTCAAATGCCCACTTGGGGACTGTAAGCTCCAAAAAAACCAGTATATAGGCAAGACAACAACATCTCTTTCTAGGCGTTTAACGATGCATAAGCAACAGGGCTCCATTAAGGAACATATAATCTCTTCCCATAACCAAACCATCGCCAGAGAAATCCTAGTAAACAACACAGAAATCATCGATAGATACAGCGATAGCAGGCGGCTTGACGTTTGCGAGGCACTACACATCAAGAAGTCAACACCAGCAATCAACAGCCAATTATTGCACAACTATATTCTACCCACCTCAAGACTCCGCTCCAATATAGAAGCATCAAGAAATATGGACCAATAGGCTTTCTACAAACACTTCTATTCAATACCCATTGTTTCTGTTCTGTCTTGTGTTGATACTTTTAATACCCTATTAATATCCCCTATTGTTCTGTCTTGTGTTAATGCCACATCACCCTTCCCACCTCACTCAAATGTAGATATAAAATCAGAGAAACGCAAGTTCTAATCAGTTGTGTATTTGTGAAGTCTTTGAAAATGTAATAAGTTTTACGAAACGCGCCCGTGTCGCGTCAGACTAGAAATAAAAATGAATTTTGGAGAAGTGATTTTTTATTTACCTCCAACAGTGAAGCGTAATGTACGAAAGATTGAGAAAATTCGTGTTAGAATTATTAATCTTACTTTTTCGGTCATATTTAATAATATATATATATATATATATATATATATATATATATATATATATATATATATATATATATATGTCGTACCTAGTAGCCAGAACGCACTTCTCAGCCTACTATGCAAGGCCCGATTTGCCTAATAAGCCAAGTTTTCATGAATTAATTGTTTTTCGACTACCTAACCTACCTAACCTAACCTAACCTAACTTTTTCGGCTACCTAACCAAACCTAACCTATAAAGATAGGTTAGGTTAGGTTAGGTAGGGTTGGTTAGGTTCGGTCATATATCTACGTTAATTTTACCTCCAATAAAAAAAAATTGACCTCATACATAATGAAATGGGTAGCTTTATCATTTCATAAGAAAAAAATTAGAAAAAATATATTAATTCAGGAAAACTTGGCTTATTAGGCAAATCGGGCCTTGAATAGTAGGCCAAAAAGTGAGTTCTGGCTACTAGGTACGACATATATATATATATATATATATATATGTCGTACCTAGTAGCCAGAACGCACTTCTCAGCCTACTATGCAAGGGACGATTTGCCTAATAAGCCAAGTTTTCATGATTTAATTGTTTTTCGACTACCTAACCTACCTAACCTAACCTAACCTAACTTTTTCGGCTACCTAACCTAACTTATAAAGATAGGTTAGGTAGGGTTGGTTAGGTTTGGTCATATATCTACGTTAATTTTAACTCCAATAAAAAAAAATTGACTTCATACATAATGAAATGGGTAGCTTTATCATTTCATAAGAAAAAAATTAGAGAACATATATTAATTCAGGAAAACTTGGCTTATTAGGCAAATCGGGCCTTGCATAGTAGGCTGAGAAGTGCATTCTGGCTACTAGGTACGACATATATATATATATATATATATATATATATATATATGTCGTACCTAGTAGCCAGAACGCACTTCTCAGCCTACTATGCAAGGCCCAATTTGCCTAATAAGCCAAGTTTTCATGAATTAATTGTTTTATATGTCGTACATATATATATATATATATATATATATATATATATATATATATGTATATATATATATATATATATATGTCGTACCTAGTAGCCAGAATGCACTTCTCAGCCTACTATGCAAGGCCCAATTTGCCTAATAAGCCAAGTTTTCATGAATTAATTGTTTTTCGACTACCTAACCTACCTAACCTAACCTAACCTAACTTTTTCGGCTACCTAACCTAACCTAACCTAACCTATAGAGATAGGTTAGGTTAGGTTAGGTAGTGTTGGTTAGGTTCGGTCATATTTCTACGTTAATTTTAACTCAAATAAAAAAAAATGACCTCATACATAATGAAATGGGTAGCTTTATCATTTCACAAGAAAAAAACTAGAGAAAATATATTAATTCAGGAAAACTTGGCTTATTAGGCAAATCGGGCCTTGCATAGTAGGCCGAGAAGTGCATTCTGGCTACTAGGTACGACATATATATATATATATATATATATATATATATATATATATATATATATATATATATATATATATATATATATAAAGATATATATAAAGATATATATATATATATACATATATATATATATATATATATATATATATATATATATATATATATATATATATATATATATATATATATATATATATATACATGTGTGTATATCACGAAAATAAACACGTGATTAAGAATGTGACAATGTCAGACCACGGAGGAAAAATGAAACAGGAAATTTCCTGTTTCATTTTTCCTCCGTGGTCTGACATTGTCATATATATATACATATATATATATACATATATATATATATATATATATATATATATATATATATATATATATATATATATATATATATATATATATATATATATATATATATATATATATATATTAGTATATTTTGGTAGCAGTCTTTCCTGTAGACATATATTATTATATATGACCGAAAAAGTAAGATAAATAATTCTGACACGAATTTTCTCAATCTTTCTTACATTTCTTTTCACTGTTGGTGGTAATTCAAAAATCAATTCTCCAAAATTCATTTTTATTTTTAGTCTGACGCGACACTTGAGCGCCTTTCGTAAAACTTATTACATTTTCAAAGACTTTAGTTTACACATAAGTAGTAGGGATGACGTGCCAAAGAGGATTTTTTTTGGGGGGGGGGAAAAAATCCCCTGTGGGAGCCATGGTTTTCAGGTCAAATATCGTGTGTGGGAGCCATGGTTTTCAGGTCAAATATCGTGTGTGGGAGCCAGGGTTTTCAGGTAAATTTTGTCAGTCACAGATTTGGAAGTAAGGATTTCTTAAGAGAAAAATAATTTCCGAGATTTTAGAAGTTTGTTAAAGTTCTTATGATGAAAATAATTTCCGAGACTTTAGAAGTATGTTAAAGTTCTTATCATGAAATAATGTCATACGAGTTTTGTTAAGAGTTGTCATGGGATTCTTACTTACAAACTAGTATATCTGAATCATTTCACAGCCGTCCCCCTTCATCTCCCTCCTCCCTTACCTCGCAATCTGTCGCCGCACCTGTGTTTACTTTAGACCGTCAGCCAGACACCGCATGCAGGTCACCTCTTATCTTATCTTATCTTATCTTATCTTCTCCATAATAATAACTGGACCGTCCCTCTCCTTCATATTGTTCATTCATAGTTCCTTTTCTTTAAACTATTCCGTTTTACATATAAAAACAAAGTCAGGGACTAGCTCACGTTCCCACCTTAGTTTTACTAATACATCTTCTTTAGTATCCAATCATTTTCTTCGAGATTTAAAACACAGCTATTTCAAACGTATTAAAATACAATAATTTTGTTATCGAGCTCCAGCTCCTATCCCCCGCCTTAGTCCCCTGTCGTATAATGAATACTAACAGTCCAATCCCTCTAAAATTTTAAAATAATCATATTTCAAACGTAGTTCAATACAGTAATTTAGTTAACGAGCTCTAGCTCTTGTCCTCTGTCCAAGTTCACTCCTGTAATTTCATTACTATCAGTCCAAATCCCCCTGAGATTTAAACACCCAACTATATTTTCAGACATAGTAAATAAAACCAGTTCAGTTATCGAGCTCCAGCTCTTGTCCCCAGCTTAGTTCATTTGTACAAGATCGTTAGTAACAGTCCAATCCCCCTGAAATTTTAAACAGTCATATTTCAGTCGTAGTAAATAAGATCAAAACAGTTATCGAGCTCCAGCTCTCGTCCCCACCTTAGTTCTCTCTCGTATATTTGTAAATAACCCATCAATTCCCCTGAAATTTTTACCCTCTGTATTTCAGACACCGTAAATAAAACCAGTTCAGTTATCGAGCTCCAGCTCTCGTCCCCAACTTAGTTCTCTCTCGTATATTTGTAAATAACCCATCAATTTCCCCAAAATTTTTTACCCTCTGTATTTCAGACATAGTAAATATGATGTAAACAATTATAAAACTCTAGCTCTTGTCCTCTGTCCAAGTTCACTCCTGTAAATTCATTACTATCAGTCCAAATCCCCCTGAGATTTAAACACCCAACTACATTTTCAGACATAGTAAATAAAAACCAGTTCAGTTATCAAGTTTCAACTCTTGTCCCCCAGCTTAGTTCATTTTGTACAAGTTCTTTATTTTCCAACTAAATCACCCTGAGATTTAAGATCACCCTATTTCTAACGTAGTAAAATTAATCTGGACATTAGCCAAGCTCCATTTCCTCTGTCTTAGATCATCGAACATAATAATATCCGATCAAGTCCCTCTCCAGCCTATCTGTTTATCAGAGTAACCACCTTGCCATTATCATCCCCAACGTATCCAAACCTTCAATAATTATACTGTATTTGCATATTTTCACTATATTCACCTGTGTTCTTCACATTTTTTCCGTGTTTTCTGCGTTCATTCCATGTTCTACAAATGTTCACAGCATGTTCAGTTCAATTTTTTTCTACCATTTTCCCCCGTATGTTCTCTATGTTCTTTGTCATGTTTTTCATGTACATCATATGTTCTCTGTATAACTTTTATACTCAGTATTCATGTTCTCAATGTTCTTAGCTTATTCTTCACATTTTTTCCATGTTTTCTGTGTTCACCGTATGTTCACTGTGTTCATTCCCCTACTTAACCTCAATTTTTTATGTTCTTTGTTTCTTTAAACCAATTTGTTTCTTCCATTCACTAACTAGTTCTTCGTCAAATAATATTATACTGCATTACAGTTCCCTCAACAATTTTAGTCACCAAGTTTTTATTTGCAAAACTATGTCAAAGTAATTCTCGTAGTCAACTTAATAGTTCTACCAACCCCGTTCTTAAACAAATCTACACTTTATTCAGTTCCAAATTTACAAAGACAAACCTTTCTCGTAACTTCTTAACTAAAAATCTTTCGCCAATCAACTAAAACATAGTCTCTTTCCTCATTTCTCAACTAAACTTATTATCCAATCAACCAAAAATTGTCAAAGGAATCTTTCCAACACTGTTCATAACTAAACTTATTCCCTAGTCATCAGAAAATAACCGTGTTCTTCATGTTTCATTGTCATTTCATAACTAAAATTATCCATCAATCAACAGAAAAAGTCATATTCATCATTATTCCTAACTAAAATTATGTTTTCGTCAAATAAGAAAATATAGTCAAAGATATCTATTATCGTCGTTCTTAACTAACATTTATACTTTGTGGAGCACTAAAATAGTCACTGTCGTCATATTTTTTTTCTTTGTCTTTCCTCAACTAAAATAGTCAAATGTAACTTTTTCAACACTTTCGTAACTAAAATTATATGTCGCTAAGTAAGAAAAATAGTCAAATGTAACTTTTTCAGCACTTTCGTAAAAATTATATGTCGTTAAGTAAGAAAAATAGTCAAAGGTGCTCTCCGTAACACCAAAGTTACTCTTCGAGATAACAAAAGACACTCTCAAACACTCAAAAATTTACTCGCATCCTCAAAGTTATTCTCAGAGTCATCAAAAAGTTAATCTCAGTCATCAAAATGCTATTCTCTAAGTAGCCTTTCATTCATCAGAGAAACTTTCTAAGACATCTTCGTTCATTAAAGTTAATCTCAGAGGCATAAAAGTTATTCTCAGTCATCAAAAAGTTAATCTCAGTCATCAAAATGCTATTCTCTAAGTAGCCTTTCATTCATCAGAGAATCTTTCTAAGACATCTTCGTTCATTAAAGTTAATCTCAGAGGCATAAAAGTTTTTCTCAGAGCTATCAAACTTATTCTCGATGCCATCAAAAACTATTTTCTCGTTCATCAAAGTTAATCTCAGAGTTAACAAGGTTATTCGGTAACTCACTTTCGTTCAACATATTAATTCTCTAAGTCCTCAAAGTTATTCTCTAAGACAACAAAGGTATTCTCTAAGACAACAAAGTCTTTCTCAGAGCTATCAAACTTGTTCTCAAAGTCATCAAAGTTATTCCAAGAGACGTCAAAGTTAATCCAAGACATCATCTTTCATCAAAGATATTCTCTCTAAGCCATCAATGTTCTTCTCTAAGACATAAAAGTTATTCTCTATGTCATCAAAAAGTTATTCTCTGAGCTAACAAAATACTACTCATGTTCTCAAAGACATTCTCAAAGTCATCAAAGTTATTCTACGAGCTATCAAACTTGTTCTCAAAGTCATCAAAGTTATTCACAGAGTCATCAAAGTTATTCCGTAACTCACTTTTGTTCATTAAAGTTAATTTCTATGTTATAAAAGTTATTCTCAGAGACATCTAAAGTTAATCTTGCTCATCAAAGTTGTTCTCTAAGACATAAAAGTTATTCTCAGAGACATCTAAAGTTAATCTTGCTCATCAAAGTTGTTCTCTAAGACATAAAAGTTATTCTCAGAGTCATCAAAAGTTGTTCTCTAAGACATCAATGTTGCTATCTAAGACATCAAAGATGTTCTCTAAACCATAAAAGTTAATCGTTAAGTCACCTTCGTTCATTAGAGAAACTTTCCAATCCATATTCGTTGACCAAAGTTATTCTCAGAGTCATCAAAGTGATCTCTAATTCACCTTCGTTCTCCAAAAGTTGTTCTCTAAGACACCTTCGTTCATCAAAAAACTCTCCTTCTTCCATCATGTTATTCTTTAAGACATCTTCAGTCATAAAATTTCTCTCCAAAATGTAACTAGTTCAGCTTTTCATACCAAACCTGCACTTCTGTTAAAACATATTTTCTTAGTTGCTTTACCCTAAAACTGTTCTCTGAACTACACTGTTCAAACCTACGTAACCTATCCCCTCCACCCAATGTTACTTAGTTAACGTAACGTTCCTAAACCTAACTTTACCTATCCTAACTTAACTTACCTTACCTTTACCTATCTTACCTAACTTAACCTGCATATCCTAACTTTACCTATCCTAACTTAACTTACCTTACCTTTACCAATCTTACCTAACTTAACCTGCATAACCTAACTTTACCTATCCTAACATAACTTACCTTACCTTACCTATCTTACCTAACTTAACCTGTATAACCTAACTTTACCTATCCTAACATAACTTACCTTACCTTACCTATCTTACCTAACTTTACCTATCTTACCTAACTTATCCTTCATAACCTAACTTTACCTATCCTAACATAACTAACCTTACCCTACCTATCTTACCTAACTTTACCTATCCTAACATAACTTACCTTACCTTACCTTACCTATCATACCTAACTTACCTAACCTAACTTACCTACATTTACCTAACTTAACCTAACTTTACCTATCCTAACTTAACTTACCTAACTTATCCTGCTTAACCTAACTTACCTACATTACCTAACTTAACCTGCTTAACCTAACTTACATAATTTAGCCTAACTTATCCTGCTTAACCTAACTTACCTTACCTTACTAACTTAACCTGCTTAACCTAGCTTACATAACTTAACCTAACTTACCTAACTTAACCTAACTTACCTACATTACCTAACTTAACCTGCTTAACCTAACTTACATAATTTAACCTAACTTATCCTGCTTAACCTAACTTAAATTACCTTACCTAACTTAACCTGCTTAACCTAACTTACATAACTTAACCTAACTTAACCTGCTTAACCTAACTTACATAACTTAACCTGCTTAACCTAACTTATATAACTTATCTTACCTATCCTAACATAACCTAACTTGCTTTACCTAACTTAATCTTACATTCCCAAACTGATGTATCCTAACTTATCTAGTCCAACCAGACATGATCTAACTTACATAATTATTCCTGCTTGTCTTTTGTGTTTCGTCAATCATTGTCTCATATTCATTTACTCATTTCAAGGGTTAATTTCTCAAATGGACATTTTTGCATTTCAAGTGTTATTTGTTTAAGATTGGGTGTTTAACCATTTCAAAGGATTTTTGTTATATATTGGAATTTACTCGTTTCAAGGGCAAATTTCTCAAATGGTCATTTTTGCGGATCAAGGGTTATTTGTTAAAGTTCATCAAGTTGCTCATAAGTTGTATTTATTATGTTTATCATATGTTCTTATTCCCCAACCCCTTAACCTAACCTCTTGTAATTTTAGTGTATTTAGTAGGTTCTATCATATGTTCTTATTTCCCAACCCTTTAACCTAACCTTTCAGATGTAGTTTATTGTGTTTTTTTGACGTATTTGTTGAATATATTATCCTTTTCAACCTTTCAGATGTAGTTTTGTTTCTCCTTTGAGTATATTTTTACCCAAACCCACCATCCCACTTAACCTTCTTTCCTTTGACTTTGTTTTCACATATAAGTTCATTCTTTATCTTAGTAATAATAAAATTACAATAGTAAAGAATCAGATCTACTAAGACTTGAAATTGAGAAAAACAAGAGAGCAAGTGAGTGAGAGCATGAAAAGAGGAGAAAAGAGTAAGAGAGAGGGGGGAGGAAGAGCACGGGAGCACTAAGACTTGAATTTGAGAAAAAGAAAAACTAAGTGAATGAGAGTGAGGGTGAGAGAATGGGAGCATTAAGACTTGAATTTGAGAAACAAGAGAGCATTTGAGCAAATGAGAGAGAGGGGGGAGGAAGAGAGAGAATAAGGGAGAGATAGAAAAGGAGGGTTAGAAGGAGTAGGAGAAACAAAGTAAAAGAAGGAAAGAAGGTTAAGTGGGATGGTGGGTTTGGGTAAAAATATACAAAAAGGAGAAACAAAACTACATCTGAAAGGTTAGGAAAAGGATAATATATTCAACAAATACGTCAAAAAAACACAATAAACTACATCTGAAAGGTTAGGTTAAAGGGTTGGGGAATAAGAACATATGATAAACATAATAAATACAACTTATGAGCAACTTGATGAACTTTAACAAATAACCCTTGATCCGCAAAAATGACCATTTGAGAAATTTGCCCTTGAAACGAGTAAATTCCAATATATAACAAAAATCCTTTGAAATGGTTAAACACCCAATCTTAAACAAATAACACTTGAAATGCAAAAATGACCATTTGAGAAATTTGCCCTTGAAACGAGTAAATTCCCATATATAACAAAAATCCTTTGAAATGGTTAAACACCCAATCTTAAGCAAATAACACTTGAAATGCAAAAATGTCCATTTGAGAAATTAACCCTTGAAATGAGTAAATGAATATGAGACAATGATTGACGAAACACAAAAGACAAGCAGGAATAATTATGTAAGTTAGATCATGTCTGGTTGGACTAAATAAGTTAGGATACATCAGTTTGGGAATGTAAGATTAAGTTAGGTAAAGCAAGTTAGGTTATGTTAGGATAGGTAAGATAAGTTATATAAGTTAGGTTAAGCAGGTTAAGTTATGTAAGTTAGGTTAAGCAGGTTAAGTTAGGTTATGTTATGTAAGTTAGGTTAAGCAGGTTAAGTTAGGTAAGGTAAGGTAAGTTAGGTTAAGCAGGATAAGTTAGGTTAAATTATGTAAGTTAGGTTAAGCAGGTTAAGTTAGGTAATGTAGGTAAGTTAGGTAAAGTTAGGTAAGTTAGGTTAAGTTATGTAAGCTAGGTTAAGCAGGTTAAGTTAGTAAGGTAAGGTAAGTTAGGTTAAGCAGGAGAAGTTAGGCTAAATTATGTAAGTTAGGTTAAGCAGGTTAAGTTAGGTAATGTAGGTAAGTTAGGTTAAGCAGGATAAGTTAGGTAAGTTAAGTTAGGATAGGTAAAGTTAGGTTAAGCAGGTTAAGCTAGGTAAATGTAGGTAAGTTAGGTTAGGTAAGTTAGGTATGATAGGTAAGGTAAGGTAAGTTATGTTAGGATAGGTAAAGTTAGGTAAGATAGGTAAGGTAAGGTTAGTTATGTTAGGATAGGTAAAGTTAGGTTATGAAGGATAAGTTAGGTAAGATAGGTAAAGTTAGGTAAGATAGGTAAGGTAAGGTAAGTTATGTTAGGATAGGTAAAGTTAGGTTATACAGGTTAAGTTAGGTAAGATAGGTAAGGTAAGGTAAGTTATGTTAGGATAGGTAAAGTTAGGTTATGCAGGTTAAGTTAGGTAAGATAGGTAAAGGTAAGGTAAGTTAAGTTAGGATAGGTAAAGTTAGGTTATGCATGTTAAGTTAGGTAAGATAGGTAAAGGTAAGGTAAGTTAAGTTAGGTAAATGTAGGTAAGTTAGGTTAGGTAAGTTAGGAATGATAGGTAAGGTAAGGTAAGGTAAGTTATGTTAGGATAGATAAAGTTAGGTAAGATAGGTAAGGTAAGGTTAGTTATGTTAGGATAGGTAAAGTTAGATTATGAAGGTTAAGTTAGGTAAGATAGGTAAAGTTAGGTAAGATAGGTAAGGTAAGGTAAGTTATGTTAGGATAGGTAAAGTTAGGTTATACAGGTTAAGTTAGGTAAGATAGGTAAGGTAAGGTAAGTTATGTTAGGATAGGTAAAGTTAGGTTATGCAGGTTAAGTTATGTAAGATAGGTAAAGGTAAGGTAAGTTAAGTTAGGATAGGTAAAGTTAGGTTATGCAGGTTAAGTTAGGTAAGATAGGTAAAGGTAAGGTAAGTTAAGTTAGGATAGGTAAAGTTAGGTTTAGGAACGTTACGTTAACTAAGTAACATTGGGTGGAGAGGATAGGTTACGTAGGTTTGAACAGTGTAGTTCAGAGAACAGTTTTAGGGTAAAGCAACTAAGAAAATATGTTTTAACAGAAGTGCAGGTTTGGTATGAAAAGCTGAACTAGTTACATTTTGGAGAGAAATTTTATGACTGAAGATGTCTTAAAGAATAACATGATGGAAGAAGGAGAGTTTTTTGATGAACGAAGGTGTCTTAGAGAACAACTTTTGGAGAACGAAGGTGAATTAGAGATCACTTTGATGACTCTGAGAATAACTTTGGTCAACGAATATGGATTGGAAAGTTTCTCTAATGAACGAAGGTGACTTAACGATTAACTTTTATGATTTAGAGAACATCTTTGATGTCTTAGATAGCAACATTGATGTCTTAGAGAACAACTTTTGATGACTCTGAGAATAACTTTTATGTCTTAGAGAACAACTTTGATGAGCAAGATTAACTTTAGATGTCTCTGAGAATAACTTTTATGTCTTAGAGAACAACTTTGATGAGCAAGATTAACTTTAGATGTCTCTGAGAATAACTTTTATAACATAGAAATTAACTTTAATGAACAAAAGTGAGTTACGGAATAACTTTGATGACTCTGTGAATAACTTTGATGACTTTGAGAACAAGTTTGATAGCTCGTAGAATAACTTTGATGACTTTGAAAATGTCTTTGAGAACATGAGTAGTATTTTGTTAGCTCAGAGAATAACTTTTTGATGACATAGAGAATAACTTTTATGTCTTAGAGAAGAACATTGATGGCTTAGAGAGAATATCTTTGATGAAAGATGATGTCTTGGATTAACTTTGACGTCTCTTGGAATAACTTTGATGACTTTGAGAACAAGTTTGATAGCTCTGAGAAAGACTTTGTTGTCTTAGAGAATACCTTTGTTGTCTTAGAGAATAACTTTGAGGACTTAGAGAATTAATATGTTGAACGAAAGTGAGTTACCGAATAACTTTGTTAACTCTGAGATTAACTTTGATGAACGAGAAAATACTTTTTGATGGCATCGAGAATAAGTTTGATAGCTCTGAGAAAAACTTTTATGCCTCTGAGATTAACTTTAATGAACGAAGATGTCTTAGAAAGATTCTCTGATGAACGAAAGGTTACTTAGAGAATAGCATTTTGATGACTGAGATTAACTTTTTGATGACTGAGATTAACTTTTTGATGACTGAGAATAACTTTTATGCCCCTGAGATTAACTTTAATGAACGAAGATGTCTTAGAAAGTTTCTCTGATGAATGAAAGGCTACTTAGAGAATAGCATTTTGATGACTGAGATTAACTTTTTGATGACTCTGAGAATAACTTTGAGGATGCGAGTAAATTTTTGAGTGTTTGAGAGTGTCTTTTGTTATCTCGAAGAGTAACTTTGGTGTTACGGAGAGTACCTTTGACTATTTTTCTTACTTAACGACATATAATTTTTACGAAAGTGCTGAAAAAGTTACATTTGACTATTTTTCTTACTTAGCGACATATAATTTTAGTTACGAAAGTGTTGAAAAAGTTACATTTGACTATTTTAGTTGAGGAAAGACAAAGAAAAAAAATATGACGACAGTGACTATTTTAGTGCTCCACAAAGTATAAATGTTAGTTAAGAACGACGATAATAGATATCTTTGACTATATTTTCTTATTTGACGAAAACATAATTTTAGTTAGGAATAATGATGAATATGACTTTTTCTGTTGATTGATGGATAATTTTAGTTATGAAATGACAATGAAACATGAAGAACACGGTTATTTTCTGATGACTAGGGAATAAGTTTAGTTATGAACAGTGTTGGAAAGATTCCTTTGACAATTTTTGGTTGATTGGATAATAAGTTTAGTTGAGAAATGAGGAAAGAGACTATGTTTTAGTTGATTGGCGAAAGATTTTTAGTTAAGAAGTTACGAGAAAGGTTTGTCTTTGTAAATTTGGAACTGAATAAAGTGTAGATTTGTTTAAGAACGGGGTTGGTAGAACTATTAAGTTGACTACGAGAATTACTTTGACATAGTTTTGCAAATAAAAACTTGGTGACTAAAATTGTTGAGGGAACTGTAATGCAGTATAATATTATTTGACAAAGAACTAGTTAGTGAATGGAAAAAACAAATTGGTTTAAAGAAACAAAGAACATAAAAAATTGAGGTTAAGTAGGGGAATGAACACAGTGAACATACGGTGAACACAGAAAACATGTAAGAAAAAGTTGATGAATAGAGTGAACATGCAGGGAATATGAACTTATAGAGAATATGAAGACATGATAAGGAACATAGGGAATACAAAGAATGAACACTGAACATGTGAAGAACAAGCTAAGAACATTGAGAACATGAATATTGAGTATAAAAGTTATACAGAGAACATATGATGTACATGAAAAACATGACAAAGAACATAGTGAATATACGGGGAAAACGGTAGAAAAAATTTGAACTGAGCATGCTGTGAACATTTGTAGAACATGGAATGAACACAGAAAACATGGAAAAAATGTGAAGAATAAGCTAAGAACATTGAGAACATGAATACTGAGTATAAAAGTTATACAGAGAACATATGACGTACATGAAAAACATGACAAAGAACATAGAGAACATACGGGGGAAAATGGTAGAAAAAATTTGAACTGAACATGCTGTGAACATTTGTAGAACATGGAATGAACGCAGAAAACACGGAAAAAATGTGAAGAACACAGGTGAATATAGTGAAAATATGCAAATACAGTATAATTATTGAAGGTTTGGATACGTCGGGGATGAGAATGGCAAGGTGGTTACTCTGATAAACAGATAGGCTGGAGAGGGACTTGATCGGATATAATTATGTTCGATGATCTAAGACAGAGGAAATGGAGCTTGGCTAATGTCCAGATTAATTTTACTACGTTAGAAATAAGGTGATCTTAAATCTCAGGGTGATTTAGTTGGAAAATAAAGAACTTGTACAAAATGAACTAAGCTGGGGGACAAGAGTTGAAACTTGATAACTGAACTGGTTTTTATTTACTATGTCTGAAAATGTAGTTGGGTGTTTAAATCTCAGGGGGATTTGGACTGACAGTAATGAATTTACAGGAGTGAACTTGGACAGAGGACAAGAGCTAGAGTTTTATAATTGTTTACATCATATTTACTATGTCTGAACTACAGAGGGTAAAAAAATTTGGGGAAATTGATGGGTTATTTACAAATATACGAGAGAGAACTAAGTTGGGGACGAGAGCTGGAGCTCGATAACTGAACTGGTTTTATTTACGGTGTCTGAAATACAGAGGGTAAAAATTTCAGGGGTATTGATGGGTTATTTACAAATATACGAGAGAGAACTAAGGTGGGGACGAGAGCTGGAGCTCGATAACTGTTTTGATCTTATTTACTACGACTGAAATATGACTGTTTAAAATTTCAGGAGGATTGGACTGTTACTAACGATCTTGTACAAATGAACTAAGCTGGGGACAAGAGCTGGAGCTCGATAACTGAACTGGTTTTATTTACTATGTCTGAAAATGTAGTTGGGTGTTTAAATCTCAGGGGGATTTGGACTGATAGTAATGAAATTACAGGAGTGAACTTGGACAGAGGACAAGAGCTAGAGCTCGTTAACTAAATTACTGTATTGAACTACGTTTGAAATATGATTATTTTAAAATTTTAGAGGGATTGGACTGTTAGTATTCATTATACGACAGGGGACTAAGGCGGGGGATAGGAGCTGGAGCTCGATAACAAAATTATTGTATTTTAATACGTTTGAAATAGCTGTGTTTTAAATCTCGAAGAAAATGATTGGATACTAAAGAAGATGTATTAGTAAAACTAAGGTGGGAACGTGAGCTAGTCCCTGACTTTGTTTTTATATGTAAAACGGAATAGTTTAAAGAAAAGGAACTATGAATGAACAATATGAAGGAGAGGGACGGTCCAGTTATTATTATGGAGAAGATAAGATAAGATAAGATAAGATAAGAGGTGACCTGCATGCGGTGTCTGGCTGACGGTCTAAAGTAAACACAGGTGCGGCGACAGATTGCGAGGTAAAGGAGGAGGGAGATGAAGGGGAACGGCTGTGAAATGATTCAGATATACTAGTTTCTAAGTAAGAATCCCATGACAACTCTTAACAAAACTCGTATGACATTATTTCATGATAAGAACTTTAACAAACTTCTAAAGTCTCGGAAATTATTTTCATCATAAGAACTTTAACAAACTTCTAAAATCTCGGAAATTATTTTTCTCTTAAGAAATCCTTACTTCCAAATCTGTGACTGACAAAATTTACCTGAAAACCCTGGCTCCCACACACGATATTTGACCTGAAAACCATGGCTCCCACACACGATATTTGACCTGAAAACCATGGCTCCCACAGGGGATTTTTTCCCCCCCAAAAAAAAATCCTCTGTGGCACGTCATCCCTACTACTCACATACACAACTGAATAGAACTTACACATCTCC